>NW_007378976.1:3890-44561 GCF_000475195.1 Diaphorina citri
AAAAAAAAAAAAAACAGTTCAAGAACAAAGACAGTCTTTCAGACAAACATAGCAAAACCGTGGATTTAAAACTGAGATCTCTTTCCATACGTTCAATAAGTTCGATAAAAGTACAAGAAGCTTCGATGGTCATTTTAAAATTAAGTTGCCGATCCCAAGATCATTATTCATTGTTAGATAGGTAATGGAATTGTATTTATCAAGTGACAGATCAGATAGTTTCGTTAAGTTAGAAGAGCAAGGGTCAAATTGGGTAAGTGTACCAGTTATTGACCCTTGTAAAAACATGCTAGGTGATGGCCCTTCAGTGAGACCACCTCCATAAATCTGTATTGCGCAAACATTTTCAAGGTCCAAGGTCAACCAGATAGCATTCTTTTAAATCTTTCTTTTGATAACCTTGGATCTTGAAAATATTTGCACAGTACACACTTATGGGGGTGGACTCATTGGGGAGCCAATAACTAGTGGGTATGCTCTTTACATGGGCCAATCACTGGTGCACTTACACTTGGAGTAATCGAGACTATCCGTCTCGCTGGAGGACGTAAAACTGAGACAAAACCAGCCCTGTCAAGCCACAGACAATGACGGTACCTGAATGGGACTACGGTCAAGTCCGTCTCAGGAAGTAGGGTACAACGACATAATTATGTACCTGAATACCCCTCATTAGACCCCTGAGCGAGCTCTCTGGTCAAGATGGCAAATCTTGGTATCCTCTTAATGGGATAATATATGAACTCACAGCTTTCTCTGGAATAAACCCGAGTGTGTGGACTTTCTAGAGCTGCTGCAGAATAATTTTAGAGAAACTGAGGAAGTTGAAATCTACCAGTGAGGGTGCTTCTAGGTTCCATCAAGGCCCGGGGATAGCAGTTTGACTCCAAACACACTCCGAGGCTTAGGTGTAAGGGCGAATAGCCCTAAAGGATGGGTTAAGCTAATACGAATCTACGAATCGAGACTATCGTTTGTTTCCAATGCCGGATCTTACCACAGAGAAAGAAAACCCTCGACACTGTATTAACTCTCAGATCGGCCATAAGTGTATTTTACTGGAGGAGAGTTAAGCGGTGTTTTATTAATTGAACTTGATTTTGATTCCACCAAGGAGATTCCTCTTTGTGGGCGTAATAGCGCGCCCTGCATAGCTGAAGATATACAACTAGGTATGGACAGCATAGAAAATCAAATAAAATGCGAACAGGTAGTTGCGCATCTCTTGCTGACGTTTTGGTATTTATTGTTCTGGTACCTCTGGAGTCTTGCATCAGCAGTCATCACTGGATCGTTATACACTACTTCATTGGACAACCTGTAGTTTTAATGGCGGAATTACAGAGATTTTTCTACTGAGCGGCCTCTTGCAAATCAGCCGTAGGACGAACAAAATTAAATCGTTTGTCGAGATAAAGAAGTTCATTTAGAGGTACAATTGCCCGCCCGGGGGTAATCTTTCGTCCATCGATGAACCCTTTGAACTTGGGGGTTGTTTTTCTTAAATGAGGTTTTCGTTGAGTATATTCTTTTGTTGTTGTAAGCATAATCGGAGGCTTGCGAGAAGTGAAAGGGTACAAGGTGTCAGAAGGATGTATTACAAATAACTTGGATAGATTTTCCTTGATATCAAGATTTTCAAATTCACTTCGGTCTGTGGGTTGTGGTTGATACTCAGGAACAATAAAGATGCGTGGAGCTTTAGAGGTACCATTGATGGGAGTCCAAGTAAAAAATGCAAAAGGATTCCAATACTCATCCTTGGGAGTAGCATATGCAATAGTCTTCCAATGTCCATCCATTGGGGACTCTTGCGAGAGCCCTTCAGGGGTGGATCGCAAGAAATAACGATTATGATAATCAGAACCGTCAGAATTTACTGCAAAGTGATTTTCCTCATTATCATGATGTTGTTGGTTGGTTAGTTGTGGCTCAGCATCCATCGAGATGGGTGCAGGATTTAAGTGACCTCGGGTAGCATATGCAATATTCTTCAAATCTTCATTCTTTGGGGACTCTTGCGAAAAACCTTCGGGCGAATGTATGAAACCACTTGAAGGATGAACATAATCGTCTAAATTATTAGTTGGTGCTGATGAAAACAGACCCGAAGGCTTGCGAGGAGCGAAAGGCCATCCCGTCGTATGTCCCTCATCAGATGGGCGATAAGAGACACAATACTTCCCATTTAGGTGCTGGGTCAACTCGAGAACACCAGAAAGTAACTTGTTGAAATATTTGCAATCGAAATAGAAACAAGTGTGAATTTTTTGTCGACTCTCGGATTCAAGTTCTGCATTTCAAGCAAGCGCATGATGGTATGAAAATGGTCCGTGAAGGCTATATGAAAATACTGACATTGTACCGGATACCGCCACATCTTTCTTTAGCGACAAAGGATACCATCCATAGTTTTCTTTAGTGACAAAGGTTACCATCTGTAACTTTCGAAGGAGTTTTAAGGACCATCGAAAGTTACCATCTGTAACTTTCGAAGGAGGATTAAGGAGGTCGAAGGCATGGAATCTAGGGGAGCATATGCCATTGTCTTCCAATGTTCATCCTTCGAAGATTCTTGCGAAAGCCCTTCAGGGGTGGATCGTATGAAATAACGATGTTGATAAGCAGAATCCTCTGATTTTTTCGATGTTGCTGATGAAAACTGAACCGGAGTGGATGGCCCCAACCCGTCAGTAGGATGTACTACAAATAGCTTGGAGTGATTTTCCTCAATATCATGATGTTGTTGGTTCATGAGTTCTGGCGAATGCATGAAACCAATTGAATGATGAGCATAATCGTCTAAATTATTAGTTGGTGCTGATGAAAACAGACCCAAAGGCTTGCGAGGAGCGAAAGGCCGTAAGGCGTCCGAAAGATGTACTGCAAATAGCTCGGAGTGATTTTCTTCAACATCATGATGTTGTTTTTCCGTGGGTTGTGGCTCAGCCATTGAGATGGGTGGAATATCAGAGGGAACTCGGGTAGCATATGCCATAGTCTTCCAATGTTCATCCTTTGAAGAGTCTTGCGAAAGCCCTTCAGGCGTGGATCGCATGAAATAACGATGGTGATAAGCAGAATCTTCTGATTTTTTCGATTTTGCTGATGAAAACAAAATCGGAGGTTTGTGAGGAGTGGAAGGCCCCAAGCCGTCAGTAGGATGTATTGCGAATAGCTTGGAGTGATTTTCTTCAATATCATGATTTTGTTGGTTGGTGGGTTGTGGCTCAGCCATTGAGATGGGTGGAGGATTTAAGGGAACTCGAGTAGCATATGCCATCGTCTTCAAATGTTCATCCTTTGAAGACTCTTGCGAAAGCCCTTCAGGCGTGGATCGCATGAAATAACGATGTTGATAAGCAGAATCGTCGGAATTCACTGCACCCGTTGAGATTGGTGCAGGATTTAAGGAAGCTCCAGTAGCATATGCCATAGTCTTCCAATGCTCATTGTTTGGGGACTCTTGCAAAAGGCCTTCGGTGGCAGGCGAATGCTTGAAACCACTTGAAGGATGAGCGAAATCGTCTAAATTTTTGGTTGTTGCTGAAGAAAGCAGAACCGGAGATTTGGGAGGAGAAGAAGACCCCAAGCCGTCAGTAGGGTGTACTGCAAATAGCTTGGAGTAATTTTCTTCAATATTATGATGTTGTTGGTTGGTGGGTTGTGGCTCAGCCATAGAGATGGGTGAAGCATTTAAGGGTACCCGGGTAGCATATGCCATCGTCTTCCAATGTTCATCCTTTGAAGACTCTTGCGAAAGCCCTTTAGGAGTGGATCGTATGAAATAACGATGTTGATAAGCAGAATCGTCTGAGTTTTTAGTTAGTTTGGAGTGATTTTCCTCAATAGTATGATGTTGTTGGACAGAGGGTTGTGGTTCAGCACCCATTGAGATGGGTGGAGGATTTAAGGGAGCTCGAGTACTATATGCAATATTCTCCCAATAGTCATGCTTTGAGGATTCTTGCGAAAGCCCTTCAGGGGTGGATCGCATGAAATAACGATGTTGATATGCTTGATCATGATCTTGGTGGTTCGTGGGTAGTGGCTTCCGCCACAACCAGTAACAAATATGCTGTTGGTGTTTGGATCGTGGCTCAGCAGCCATAGAAATGGGTGAAAAATTTAAGGGAACAAGCGTAGCATATGCAACAGTCTTCCAATATTCATCCTTGGGAGACGACTCTTGTAAAAGCCCCCCGGTGATAGCTGATCTGATTGAACCACGCGAAAAACGCCCTAATTTCTTCTCATTAGGAGTGAGAGGCGATAAGGAGTTGTTGACATGTCCCCCCAAAATCTCGCTTGTTATTGTCGTTGTTTTTCTTCTTGTCGTTGATCTAATCACGAGATTCGGTAAGGAGTTGAGAGGGGTTAAGGAATTGTTGAAATGTCCTGCTAATACCTCGGTTTTTGTTGGTACTGTTGTTATTTTTCTTCTTGTTGATCCAGTCGTGCTAGGAGTAAGAGGGGGCAAGGAGTTATTGACATGTCCTGCCAATACCTCGGTTGTTGTTGGTATCGTTGTTGTTGATGGAGTCATGTAAGGAGTAAGATTCGGTAAGGAGTTGAGAGGGGGCAATGAGTTATTGACATGTCCTGCCAATACCTCGGTTGTTGTTGGTATCGTTGTTGTTGATGGAGTCATGTAAGGAGTAAGATTCGGTAAAGAGTTGAGAGGGGGCAATGAGTTGTTGACATGTCCTGCCAATACCTTGGTTGTTGTTGGTATCGTTGTTGTTGATGGAGTCATGTAAGGAGTAAGATTCGGTAAGGAGTTGAGAGGGGGCAATGAGTTGTTGACATGTCCTGCCAATACCTTGGTTGTTGTTGGTATCGTTGTTGTTGATGGAGTCATGTAAGGAGTAAGATTCGGTAAGGAGTTGAGAGGGGGCAATGAGTTGTTGACATGTCCTGCCATTACCTTGGTTGTTGTTGGTATCGTTGTTGTTGATGGAGTCATGTAAGGAGTAAGATTCGGTAAGGAGTTGAGAGGGGGCAATGAGTTGTTGACATGTCCTGCCAATACCTTGGTTGTTGTTGTTGGTATCGTTGTTGTTGATGGAGTCATGTAAGGAGTAAGATTCGGTAAGGAGTTGAGAGGGGGCAATGAGTTGTTGACATGTCCTGCCAATACCTTGGTTGTTGTTGTTGTTGGTATCGTTGTTGATGATGGAGTCATGTAAGGAGTAAGATTCGGTAAGGAGTTGAGAGGGGGCAATGAGTTGTTGATGATGTTGCTGATGAAAACAGAATCGGAGTGGAAGGCCCCAAGTCTTCAGTAGGATGTACTACGAATAGCTTGGAGTGATTTTCCTCAAATCATGTGAGGCGTGAAAGGTTGTAAGGAGTTGTTGAAAGGCTGGAAGGAACTGTTGAGAGGCCTTTTGCGCCGAGAATGCTTGCGCCTAGAATGCTTTCGGCGAGAATGCTTTCGGCGACGGCGGGGCCTCAAGGAGTTGTTAAAAGGCCGGAAGGAGTTGTTGTTAGGCAGGAAGAATTTGTCTAAAATCCAGACCTTTACTTCTTTGGGCTTCCTGGTCGTTGTTGTTGATGGAATCATGTGAGGCGTGAAAGGCCGGAAGGAGTTGTTTTTAGGCGGGAAGAATTTGTCTAAAATCCAGATCTTTAGTTCTTTGGCATTCTTGGATATCCTGGTGGTTGTTGGTATTGTTGATGGAGTCAAGCGACGAGTGAAAGGCTGCAAGGAGTTATTCAAATATATTGCGAATACCCTGGTTGTTGCTTGGATACCATCATGTTGAGAGAGGTATGGATGGAGACTCGTGGTACGCCAAGTGAAGTTGCGAACTTTATTGTTAACTCGGGAAACATATGCAAGAGCCTTCCAATCGTTATTTTTTAGGGAACTCTCAAGAGGCACTTCAGGGGTCGATCGTGTGAAATAACGCCATTCGAAACCATCATTGCCATCATTGTGTAAATCCTTCTTTTTCGTAACACTGGGGGTTGTAGGGTGGGTCGTAATAATTTGTTCTTTGTCTTGATTAATTTCTTTCTTCTCAATTGTGAGCGAACGATTCAAAAAGATTTCACGGAAATTAGCAGGAAGCACTGGGTTAGCAGGATACTCGTAGTCCTTAGTTTTCATCAGTGGATCTTTTCCTTTTGCTTCATGTCTAACCTTCTTCCCCCCTTTACTTATAGACAGCTGTTCCTTTACGGGGCGGTGGGTCATAATAAAATGCCCGAACTTGAATATATGATTATCAAATGTATCTTTCTTGACTGATTTCCTTCCATCCAAGGAGCCTCCACCCCCAAATGAGGGAAGAAGGGAGTAGATTGAATCCGAAACCCCCAGCCAAGTAAATGGTGAAGCCGACGTGGTGTCGAATATTATGTAACCACATAAACTCAACATGAACGCAGCTGAGAAGTTCATCTTGACCCCACTCTGAAAAATAAATGAATAAAAACAATACGTAAAGTAGTAAATGTAATACACATACAGGGTATTTAAATAAAAAGTTGCCACCCCTGAAATATCAAGAACCGTTTGGAATTAAGAAAAACGATTAAAAATAAAGAAATACGTGTAGGTAGGTACCGGTACCCATTAGCTTTTTATTTGGAAAGCATCATTAATGGAAGAAGATAAGTCCGACTTTTTTCAAAACGTCAAATAAATGACTTCCCCTTGGGATAACCCTAAAAAAATAATTTATTTGTCAAAATCGGTTTGTCACTTTCGATAACGTTCACCTCACCATTTTTACTTTCCTTATCCTATAATAGGAAGGAAAGTAATGTATTGGGGTCAAATTTTTGATGGTCAGTTTTTAGTGCTAAAACACGTTTTGATTTCCCAAGAGCCTAAATCCAAAGTTTCAGCCATCGATTGGGGTCAAATTTTTGATGGTCAGTTTTTAGTGCTAAAACACGTTTTGATTTCCCAAGAGCCTAAATCCAAAGTTTCAGCCATTGTTTGTCTGTCTGTCTGTCCGTCTGTCTGTAAGTAAAATATCTCAAGAACGGTAAGAGCTATAATAGAGACTTGAAATTTGGTATGTAGCTGTCACGTCTGTCTGTAAGTAAAATATCTCAAGAACGGTAAGAGCTATAATAGAGACTTGAAATTTGGTATGTAGCTGTCAAATGTGACAAGGATACCACACGAAAAGGTGTAAGATCGGTGCATTGCTTGGCGGTATTTTGTCCGCTTTTTGGCGGTTTTCGGTGTAATTCAATAATATCTCGGGAACAGGCTGAGCTAGAGACTTGAAATTTGGTATATAATCCCTAAATAAATGTGACAAGGATGTAATCTATATTAATAAAAGAGTAAACCCTGACTCATTCATTCATAATTAACGCACAGCCGAAACGGCTGGACCGATTTTGATGAAACTTCTAGAATAGCTTCCTTTTGATTTGAATAGGCCCACTCAGAACGGATTTTCCGAAACTCGCAGTGGTTTCCAAACTATGACCAAATAAGCGGGGCCCGTCCCTCCGGGAATTTTTTAGCCCGTAGTTTATTCGATCGTGATTAAAGAAAATCAGTACCTATGTACCTACCCGAAATGATGAAATGATGAAATGATGAAATGATGAAATGATGAAATGATGAAATGATGAATGATGAATGATGAATGATGAATGATGAATGATGATGATGATGATGATGATGATGATGATGATGATGATGATGATGATGATGATGATGATGATGATGATGATGATGATGAGTGATGATGCTGATGATGATTTTTGCTTTACATACGAGTATGTAGGTCCCACTAATGATTAATTTTCAAATACCCAAAAATAGAATGATGAATGATGAATGATGAATGATGAATGATGAATGATGAATGATGAATGATGAGTGATGAGTGATGAATGATGAATGATGAATGATGATGAATGATGATGATGATGATGATCAATGATGAATGATGAATGATGAATGATGATGCTGATGATGATTTTTGCTTTACATACGAGTATGTAGGTCCCACTAATGATTAATTTTCAAATACCCAAAAATTAAATTTAGAAACAATTCCTTTTTACCCCCATGAGAACATCAGGATTGAAAATCAAATTTCAGGATGAGGTGTGGTTTAGAGAAATATTGTTGGAAGTGATGAGATATATTAGGTACCTACCCAGTGCTTCTGTGTTGTCAGTGTTTTTCTGTTACACCCTGTATGTGGTCAGTGATCCTGAGGTGGAGATTCAGTGCTGCCGCGACATGTTTCAACCAACACAGTATATTTTTTTTATCATTTTAATAAGACCAAAATTACACTTGGTAAAACTTTAAATAACTATTAAGAAATAAAAAAACTCTTGACTTTAAGTTTTACAAATTTAAATTTGTAAAACTTTACAAATTTATTAATAATAAATTTTACAAATTTAAATTTAAATTTGTAAAACTTAAAGTCAAGAGTGTATTTAAATTTGTAAAACTTAAAGTCAAGAGTTTTTTTTTATTTCTTCATAGTATATTTTTACTTTCTTATCAATGGCGATATAATTTTTCCTCTTTCTTCAAAGGTTTGATAGGTGGAGGTGTAACTGCTGAGCCCTTATTGTTGCGACACAGACTAAGGAAGTCCACAGGATAAGAGAAAGTGTTGAGGCTAAACCCCGGGCGGGAATCGAACCCATGACCTTGCGCTTACAAGGCAGACTGCTGTCCGGTGCGGTGCAGGTAACTAGCGAATGTTGTATTGAGTTATTAAGACGGATAATGCAGCTTCCAATTAGCCACGGTTCGTCCGTTTGCTTGCCATACCGAAGCTCCTGAGTTCGATTCCCAGAGGTGACCAAATAGCTGCACTCGTATTTTGATTGCAAATATTTCAAGATTCCAACGTTTCTGGTGTTCTCGTGTTCAGTGGGAAGCATTGTGTCTCTGATGAGGGACGTGGGCATGCTACGACACAGATGAAGCTCCTGAGTTCGATTCCCAGAGGTGACCAAATAGCTGCACTCGTATTTTGATTGCAAATATTTTCAAGATTCCAACGTTTCTGGTGTTCTCGTGTTCAGTGGGAAGCATTGTGTCTCTGATGAGGGACGTGGGCATGCTACGACACAGAACACACTAGTCTAATGTAGCAGTTGTTTCATTGCTACCACAGAGTAAATTGGATGAGGAAGCTGCGTTGGATGTGTGGAATTTGAGATCCATTTTCAAGATATTTCGAGAAACTGGTACATACATATAAATTAAGGTAGAAATGTAGTTCAAAGTTTTTTCCCATGAAATTGTAGGTAATATAATTATGTTCATCACAGCCACACTGCCCTCACGTCACGTGAGTTCATGTGACGTGATACTAGTGTGTTTCTACCTTTAATGTACACAGAATTCAGAGTTGTGAAACGAGCTGTTGAATTATTCGGTGAATTGTTAAGTTGGGAAGCCAACTACAGATGCTATAAGTCACAATGGACGATTGAGTCAATAAAACAAATTTCCTATTATTTGTTAGGTTTATATTAGACATCCTAGACAGACGCCTATAAGATAGCAATGTAGTTCAAAGTTTTTTCCCATGAAATTGTAGGTAATATAATTATGTTCATCACAGCCACACTGCCCTCATGTCACGTGAGCTCAAGTGACGTGATAATAGTGTGTTTCTACCTTTAATGTACACAGAATTCAGAGTTGTGAAACGAGCTGTTGAATTATTCGGTGAATTTGTTAAGTTGGGAAGCCAACTACAGATGCTATAAGTCTATAACCATGCATCACAATGGACGATTGAGTCAATAAAACAAATTTCCTATTATTTGTTAGGTTTATATTAGACATCCTAGACAGACGCCTATAAGATAGGCGAAACTCGAGTCGGAGTAGAAAAACACAAATACCTAGTATCCAGTAACAATAGAAACGGTAAGAATAAACAAATTTCCTAGTCAAATTGAAGACGACTTTTAAAATATTTTAATTTTACAGTTTAATTTAAAAATATAATTTAATGTTGAAATAATTCTTGATTTGATTTTTCGATAACGACTGAAGTGTTATCTAAAACTTTCTCGCTTTGAGTTCATAGGTCCGAAGAACGGATTTTTCAAAACTCGCAGTGGTGCCCAAATTAGGGACGAAAACGAATAAAAGTATAATATGGTGACAAAATAGTATGGTCAGGTAAAACGGTACAGTACGGTACGTTACGGTCAAGTAAGGTATGGTACGATACGGCACGGTATGGTTAGGGTCAGTCAAGTACGGTCAGGCACAGTTAAGTACGGTACGATATGGTACGGTCAGGTACAGTCAAGTACGGTCAGATACGGTACGTTACGGTCAGGTCCTGTACTATATGGTACGATACGGTAGGTTCAGGTACGGTACGATACGACATAGTCAGGTACGGTGAGCTACAGTACGATGTGGTACGGAACAGTCAGATACGATTAGGTACAGTCAAGTATATAGTCAGGTGCGCTACGATACGGTAAGTTACGCTACGGTCACCTACGGCCATGCCTCTATGCATACGGCCATGCCTCAGCCACGCGCAAGCGGGCGGAGCCTGCTTGTACAAAACAAAACAAGGATGTTATGGTTAAGATAGGTGCTGCGGTTGGCGGTATTTAGACCGCTTTTTATCGGTTTTCAGCTATTTTGACTAAACGGTTAGAGATATTGTAAAAGTTACAATTAAGGAACACCCAAATAAGCATCATTCAAGGGGATAAGGAAAGTCGTGTGATGTTCACACTAGAATTTTCCAGGAAAGAGTGTCGAAAGCTTTAAAGCCGATTTCTCAAAATACAGTTTTCCAACTTACCCCCTTCTTCCATCAATGGTTTCAATTTTATTGTATGTGGTACAAGGTAAAAACTAAATCTAAATATACAGTCTGCTCATGAAGTCCCAGGAGGTACTCGAAATTTCGGACGGCCCCCCAGGGGCGGCCCCAGAGGGAACAACTTTAAAATATTAAATTAGAAACCCCTACTTTTGTGATACATCATATCATAAAGAACGTAGTACTTTGGTACAAGTTTGAGCTCGATCCGACAACCAGGGCCGGAGTTATGGCCCATTCAAATTTTAATTTTTCCATGTTCTCCCGCCAATAGAAGAAGAACCAAAAATGGGAAGTTCATATCGATTGGTGATTTGTGCATCAAATACCTAGGTCCCACTAATGAAATATTGAAATTCGGTCCCAAAAATGAAATTTTGAAACATCGATTTTCACCCCCGGAGGCCATCATGGCCGAAAGTCTAAATTTATGTTTGGGTTTGAATTTCAATAGGAACCATTAGTTAGACCTATTTGAAGCCCTAGTTGTCGAATCGAGCTCAAACTTATACCAAAGTACTACGTTGATATGATGTATCATAAGTAGGAGGTTTTTATTTAAGATTTAACAAATCTGCCCCTAGTTGTCGAATCGAGCTCAAACTTATACCAAAGTACTACGTTGATATGATGTATCATAAGTAGGAGGTTTTTATTTAAGATTTAAAAGTTGGTCTCTCTGGGGCCGCCCCTGGGGGGGCTTCCAAAATTTTGATTGCCTCCCAAAATTCTTTATCCTAATCAAGGGCTGCATGCAAAATTTCAGCTTCCCAGGGTGAACAATAAAAAAAATTAAAAGGGTGGCCTGGAACTTTATGTATTTTTGGGTCTGAATTTCAATATGAATCATAAGAAAAATTGAATAGGTCATAGCTCCGTCCCAGGTTGTCAAACTTGCACTAGAGACTAGAGTACCTACTACATTTCCCAAGGTCTTTGTTATGATTTATCACAAACAGGGGGTTCTCATTTAAGATTTCAAAGTTAGTCCCCCTTGGGTCACCCCTGAGGGCCCTCCAAAATTCTTTATCATAAATGCAAAATTTCGACTTCCCAGGGTAAACAGTAAAAAAAAAAAAAAGTTGAAAGGGTGGCCTAGGACTTTATGAACATCTTCTTTATTTTCCAGGACTAAATGGAACCCCTAATTTCTATTATTATTATTATTATTATTATTATTATTACTATTATGATGATGATTATTACTATTATTATTACTATTATTATTATTATTATGATTATGATTCTTTTCTTTAAAATTTAAACATGAAAGTTGGGGTACCTACGGTTTTATCTTTGATGATGATGATGATGATGATGATGTTGATGATGATGATGATGATGATGATGATGATGTTGATGATGATGATGATGATGATGATGATGATGTTGATGATGATGATGATGATGATGATGATGATGTTGATGATGATGATGATGATGATGATGATGATGTTGATGATGATGATGATGATGATGATGATGATGTTGATGATGATGATGATGATGATGATGATGATGTTGATGATGATGATGATGATGATGATGATGATGTTGATGATGATGATGATGATGATGATGATGATGTTGATGATGATGATGATGATGATGATGATGATGTTGATGATGATGATGATGATGATGATGATGATGTTGATGATGATGATGATGATGATGATGATGATGTTGATGATGATGATGATGATGATGATGATGATGTTGATGATGATGATGATGATGATGATGATGATGTTGATGATGATGATGATGATGATGATGATGATGTTGATGATGATGATGATGATGATGAAATGATGAAATGATGAATGATGAATGATGAATGATGAATGATGATGATGATGATGATGATGATGATGATGATGATGATGATGATGATGATGATGATGATGATGATGATGATGATGAGTGATGAATGATGAATGGTGAATGGTGAATGGTGAATGGTGAATGATGAATGATGAATGATGAAATGATGAAATGATGAAATGATGAAATGATGAAATGATGAAATGATGAAATGATGAAATGATGAAATGATGAAATGATGATCGTATTGTTTGTATTTGTACAGTTCGTCTAGTGTTCCTAGGTGGTCACTCATCCAGCTACGAACCACGCTCAACGTTTTTTAACTTCAGTGATATGTGAGGAGTAGGTATACAAATTTCATACAAAGTCGTAAAGCTCAAAATATTTTTCTTTCGATCAAAGCGAATACGAATGTTTAACGGAGAAAACTAAAAACATAAAAAAAAAAAAACAAAACAAAAAATGAAGCTAAAACTCTGCGGGAGGAACAAGATTTTCCTCGTGTTCTGAGTTCTCGCGTCTCTACTCCCTGTGTATTTCTTATGGGACATTTTGGCCTTCAGAAAAGGCCCATATCTCGGGAACGGTTTTTTTTTTTTTTTTTTTTTTTTTGGCTTTATCTTTCAAAATACCAGTTTTTGAGTATTTCGGGCAGAGCCAGGGTTGACCCCAGGTAGACCAACTTCATAATCTTCAAAGGAAACACCCTAATTTGACACATCATATTAATTAAACAGCATAAAAATTAAACTCTTTGGTACCCCTTCGACAACCAGGGCCGAACTTATGGCCTCTTTAATTTTTAATTTTTCCATGCTCTCCCGCCCTTAGGGGAAGCACCAAAAATGAGAAATTAATTTTGATCTGTGATTTTTTGATTTGGCTGAACACAATAAGAGACAGGAAGCTGAGATTCACAGGCCATGTGATGAGAGGGTCAAGCGGGAGTTTGATGCTGGATGTAATGGAAGGTGAAGTGGAAGGAAGAAGACCAGTGGGAAGACCGAGGAGAATGTGGTGGGATGATGTGCTGGAATGGCTCGAGATTAAATCAAAGGAAGAGGTCAAAACCCTAGCTCATGGAAGAATAGTGATGGTGATGATGATGATGATGATGATGATGATGATGATGATGATGATGATGATGATGATGATGATGATGATGATGATGATGATGAGTCAAAACCCTAGCTCATGGAAGAATGGTGATGGTGATGATGAATGATGAATGAGCTGAATGAGCTGAATGATGAATGATGAATGATGAATGATGAATGATGAATGATGAATGATGAATGATGAATGATGAATGATGAATGATGAATGATGAATGGAAGAATGGTGATGGTGATGATGAATGATGAATGATGAATGATGAATGATGAAATGATGAATGATGAATGATGAATGATGAATGATGAATGATGATGATGATGATGATGATGATGATGATGAAATGATGAATGTCAAATTGAAGACGACTTTTAAAATATTTTAATTTTACAGTTTAATTTAAAAATATAATTTAATGTTGAAATATTTACAACATAATTTTACAATGAATTTGAATGATGAAATTTTGAATGTTCTAAAATTCTAAAGTCTAAGGCTACAGTTACAGCACGTAGGGATCTTAATAATTAAAATTAGAGAATATATATACATACATATTATACATAGGTCAACCAAACGGGCTGCTCTTCCTACCAGCAACTAAAGAGAGCGGCGACTGATGATGATGAATGATGAATTGATGAATTGATGAATGATGAATGATGAATGATGAATGATGAATGATGAATGATGAATGATGAATGATGAATGATGAATGATAAATGATGAATGTCTAAGGCTACAGTTACAGCACGTAGGGATCTTAATAATTAAAATTAGAGAATATATATACATACATATTATACATAGGTATACCTATATACCTAGTTATAAGGTGTGTCCACATAAAATCGACCGGCCGTCGGTCTAAAGGTGGATACACCCTTACACTCGCATTTATGAACAATAATGATCGTTCTTAGATCAGTCTCAAGTCAAAATTGACCAATCAAATGCCTTGAGACTATGCTTAGCACGAACTTTATTTATGAACAAGAATGATCGTTCTTAGATCAGTCTCAAGTCAAAATTGACCAATCAAATGCCTTGAGACTATGCTTAGCACGAACTTAAGAGCCAGCATTTTGTTCATAAATATGGGTGTAAGTTTATATTATTAAAATTTTCAAGAGATTTGAATTTGCCAGGTTAATTTTTGGTGCGATAATTTGTTTAAAAACAGACACACTCACACGGACCAATGGCTGAAACTTTAGATTTAGGCTCTAGAGACTTCAAAACGTGTTTTGGCACTAAAAACTGACTTTTGCCAGGTTAATTTTTGGTGCGATAATTTGTTTACAAACAGACACACTCACACGGACCAATGGCTGAAACTTTAGATTTAGGCTCTAGAGACTTCAAAACGTGTTTTGGCACTAAAAACTGACCATCGAAAATTTGACCCGATTACATAACATTTCTTCCAATAGGATAAGGAAAGTAAAAATAGCCGTTAAGATTTGAATTTTGTAAACAAACCGCATCAAACGCGAAATTTGAAGGTTTTGATCGGGTGGGCTCAACGGTTAAAGCGATTGGATTTTACAATGAGTAAAAGAACGTGAAATGAATCACGTCACTCATGTAAACAATGAGTAAAAAGACGACACAATCAGGATCGGGTGGGCTCAGCGGTCAAAGCGATTGGATTTTACAATGAGTAAAAGAACGTGAAATGAATCACGTCACTCATGTAAACAATGAGTAAAAAGACGACACAATCAGACCAAATGCTTCAAACGTTTATAATGCCTCGGTATTAAAACGCACATCGTATCTAGATTAAATATCAGAAAATCAGATCATTTTTAGGTCAACAGGTATTGTCGATGTTTCAGCATTTTTAGGTCAACAAGTTTAGTATTGTGTTGTAAAACTTTCTTCCTAAGTATGAAAAATGTCTGCAAAATGTTTGCAAAAATGTCTACTTTGTGTATTCGTATTGTTTGTGTTGTAAAACTTTCTTCCTAAGTATGAAAAATGTCTGCAAAATGTTTGCAAAAATGTCTACTTTGTGTATTCGTATTGTTCCCGGGGATAAAAGTTTGGTTTGTAAAATCTCCGGGGATATAAGTTTGGTTTGTAAAATCTCCGGGGATATAAGTTTGATTTCTAAAATCTCCGGGGATATAAGTTTGGTTTCTAGAAGCTACGGTGATATGAGTTTGGTTTATTAAAGCTCCGGTGATATAAGTTTGGTTTCTAAAATCTCCGGGGATAAAAGTTTGATTTCTAAAATCTCCGGGGATATAAGTTTGGTTTATTAAAGCTCCGGGGAAATGAGTTTGGTTTATTAAAGCTCCGGGGAAATGAGTTTGGTTTCTAGAAGCTCCGGTGAAATGAGTTTGGTTTATTAAAGTTCCGGGGAAATGAGTTTGGTTTATTAAAGTTCCGGGGAAATGAGTTTGGTTTATTAAAGCTCCGGGGAAATGAGTTTGGTTTCTAGAAGCTGCGGTGATATGAGTTTGCTCCGGTGAAGTGAGTTTGGTTTATTAAAGTTCCGGGGAAATGAGTTTGGTTTCTAAAATCTCCTGGGATATAAGTTTGGTTTCTAAAATCTCCGGTGATATAAGTTTGGTTTCTAAAATCTCCGGTGATATAAGTTTGGTTTATTAAAGCTCCGGTGATATAAGTTTGGTTTCTAAAATCTCCGGGGATAAAAGTTTGATTTCTAAAATCTCCGGGGATATAAGTTTGGTTTTTAAAATCTCCGGTGATATAAGTTTGGTTTATTAAAGCTCCGGGGAAATGAGTTTGGTTTATTAAAGCTCCGGGGAAATAGTTTGGTTTCTAAAATCTCCGGTGATATAAGTTTGGTTTATTAAAGTTCCGGGGATATAAGTTTGGTTTCTAAAATCTCCGGTGATATAAGTTTGGTTTATTAAAGCTCCGGGGAAATGAGTTTGGTTTATTAAAGCTCCGGGGAAATGAGTTTGGTTATTTCTTCCAAGATTGTCTCATTTCTTTTTCTCTCTATCCAACTCGTCCTGGTCATTCTTCTCCACATCCACATCTCCATCGCTTCCAGCCTTTCTCGTTCATACTTTCCAATTGCCCAAGTCTCACAGCCATACAATAGAATGCTCCAGATATAGGTTTTTATGAATTTCTTCCTTGATGTTATGCTCAGATTTTTGTTCGTCAGCAGGGTTCTTCCAAGATTGTCTCATTTCTCTTTCTCTCTATCCAACTCGTCCTGGTCATTCTTCTCCACATCCACATCTCCATCGCTTCAAGCCTTTCTCGTTCATACTTTCCAATTGCCCAAGTTTCACAGCCATACAATAGAATGCTCCAGATATAGGTTTTTATGAATTTCTTCCTTGATGTTATGCTCAGATTTTTGTTCGTCAGCAGGGTTTTCTTCTTTTCAAAAGCTTGTTTAGATTGAGCAATTCTTCTTCTGATTTCTTTGGTGCTTTTGTTTACGGTTATTAAACTTCCTAGATAACAAAATTCGTTTACTTGGTGTATAGGTTCGCAGGATATTCTTATGTTAGCAGTTATATTGTGATCTAATCTATTTAGGTACAACCATAGCTTTTGTTTTCTTGGCATTGATTTTAAGTTTTTACTTGGTCAGAGATTGGTTTAGAAAGTTCAGCATATGGTTGGTGTCTTGTTCTGATTCTGCTAAAAGCACTATATCATAAGCGAAACGGATAGAGTGTATCTTTTGACCATTTATTGTAACATCATTTGTATTTATTTTCATTTCATTTATGGCTGTTTCAATTAACAAATTGAACAAGTATGCTGTATCTTTTGACCATTTATTGTAACATCATTTGTATTTATTTTCATTTCATTTATGGCTGTTTCAATTAACAAATTGAACAAGTATGAGGAGAGCGGGCAGCCTTGTCTGACTCCTTGTTTGATTTTCGCTTTTTTTTTGAGTCCATTTACATCTATTATCGTTAACTGAGCTTTGTACAAATTGAGGATAAATCTACGGTCTTTCCAGTCCACTCCTAAGTCTCTTAGGGTTTTGAATAAGAGTCTCCAATCCACCTTATCAAAAGCTTATTCAAGGTCTATGAAAGCTATGTATGTTGTTATATCTACCTCTATTCTTCTTTCTATAATATGTCTCAAAGCTAGAATTGTTTCTCTTGTTTCTCTTCCACTCCTGAATCCAAATTGATCTTCATCTAGTTTTTCTTCGATTCATATAATATGTCTCAAAGCTAGAATTGTTTCTCTTGTTTCTCTTCCACTCCTGAATCCAAATTGATCTTCATCTAGTTTTTCTTCGATTCTTTCTCTTGTTTCTCTTCCACTCCTGAATCCAAATTGATCTTCATCTACTTTTTCTTCGATTTCGGTTTTCAATCTGTTCCTGGTTATATTCAGGAGTATTTTTTGATGCATGAGGTAGTATAGCAATGGTTCTGTAATTTGCGCATTTGGTGGCATTTCCTTTCTTTGGTAGGGTTATTGTTTTACTCTTTATAAAGTCATCGGCCAGCCTAGTTAGCTTAGTTGGTAGTGCGTCTGCCTTGTAAGCGCTAGGCCGCGGGTTCGATTTCCGCCCGGGGCGGATTTTATCCGATTTGTCAGAGGAGGGAATTGTAAGGGTCATGTTACCTGGTGGTTGTCCAGTCGAAGTTATTGATAATGTCATTTTAGCTAGAATTGCTTCTCTTGTTTCTCTTCCACTCCTGAATCCAAATTGATCTTCATCTAGTTTTTCTTCGATTTCGGTTTTCAATCTGTTCCTGGTTATATTCAGGAGTATTTTTGATGCATGAGGTAGTATAGCAATGGTTCTGTAATTTGCGCATTCGGTGGCATTTCCTTTCTTTGGTAGGGTTATTGTTTTACTCTTTATAAAGTCATCAGCCAGCCTAGTTAGCTTAGTTGGTAGTGCGTCTGCCTTGTAAGCGCTAGGCCGCGGGTTCGATTCCCGCCCGGGGCGGATTTTATCCTGATGGGATAATGTTCGTTCTCGGAACGGCTGGCTTTTTCCTATCCTGTCTTCCTTCTCTCTTCGATTTCGGGACGATAAGACCATAGCAGTTACAGTTCCCTCTGTCAAACCTCTTTAAAAAAAAAATAATAATAATAATAATAATAATAAAGTCATCAGGTAACGTTCCATGCTCATAACAATCGGTAATGATTTTGAAAAGTAATCCTTCTGTCTTTCCGTCTAGATTTTTCAATATTTCCCCAGGGATGTCAACAATTATTGTTGCTTTTTTGATGTTAAACTCCTTGATTGCTTGGGTAAATTCGTTTTTAGTGATTGCTGGTCCTTTTGAGTTCAAATCTACGACTTCTTCGTTCTCGATGTATTAATTTTCTTCCGTAATTCCTTCTCCGCTGTAAAGTTCCTCCATGTATTCCTTCCATCTCTCAGCTACCTTCTCATTGTCAAAAAGTACGTTCCCTTCCTTATCCCTTACGATGTTACTCTTGGTCTTTGGGTTATATTGCAATTTCTTTACTTTGGCATACACTCCATTGCTGTTTCTAATCATCATAGCTTCAATTTCAGCACTATTTTCATCCATCCATTTTTCTTTTGCTTCTCTGCATTTTGCTGTCACACTACTGTTTGTATCTTTCGACGTCTTTGTTCCTCCAGTAGTTTCTTTCTTTGATGATTTGTCAGAGGAGGGAATTGTAAGGGTCATGTTACGTGGTGGTTGTCCAGTCGAAGTTATTGATAATGTCATTTTTTCCGTTTTGGTCAGGTTAAGTTGTGTACCATTTCTGTATACGTCAGTCAAGTCTCGATTAGCTAAGTCAAATGTCGCTCTAGAAGCTGCGGTGATATGAGTTTGGTTTACTAAAGCTCCGGGGAAATGAGTTTGGTTTATCAAAGCTCCGGGGAAATGATTTTGGTTTTTTAAAGCTCCGGGGAAATGAGTTTGGTTTATTAAAGCTCTGGGGATATAAGTTTGGTTACTAAAAGCTCCGGTGAAATAAGTTTGGTCATCAGGCATGTCAGAGTTTCAGTCTTGTAATTGTTTAGTTTAACCATTTGTCGTCTGTACCTATGACCTAAACCATGTCGGTACCAACCAACCAAACGGGCTGCTCTTCCTACCAGCAACTAAAGAGAGCGGCGACTGATGATGATGAATTGATGAATAGATGAATTGATGAATTGATGAATGATGAATGATGAATGATGAATGATGAATGATGAATGATGAATGATGAATGATGAATGATGAATGATGTCGGTACCATACTACCATATCTAGTATTAGGTTACCAAGTTCAGTCTACGGATTCATACGCTTTACTTAAGTCTAAAAATGCTGAAATTTTCATTATTTTTGGCCAAGGTTTTCATGCAAATAAGATGCTAATTCTATTAGGGCATCTTCAGTTAATAGAACCGATATGATATGTTGTTTTATTAGGAAGTTGTGTGTCTCCGTCATCCGGAGGGAACTCACAATCAAATCGTTTATCATGAGCAAGAATTTCATTAAGAGGTATAATCTCTCGCCGGGGGGTTAACACTATTCCTTGAAGGGGCTTTACGAAAGGGGGTATTGTTTTTCTGAGATGACGATACCTGGCAGGAGTAGATCTCACGAAAGGTCCCCAAGCGTCAGGATAAGTGGATGAAAAGAGACCTGGAGTTGTGCGAGGAGTGAAAGGCCTCACAGTGTTCGTGGGAAGTACTACGTATAGCCTGGCAGTGGATGATTCATCGAAAGGCGGAGAGGTGGTACTGTTAGTGTTAAAAATATAGATAAATGATTGGGTAGTTCGAGTGGCATATGCAACATTCTTCCACCATTCAGTCCTCGGCGGCGACGACAACGACGACGGCGACGACGACGCCGACGACGACGACGAATTAGCTTCAAGAACAGATGATCGCGTGAAATATCGCGCTTGATAATAATCCGGACTCTTCTTCGGCTTTTTCGTCTTCACGCTAGTAGTCTCAACATCGGAAGGTTCAGTCGTTAGGTAGAAAGGCGTCATTCTAACATAAGTATCCTTTTTTGTAAAATATCTTCGTCTAGGAGGATAAATCCATCTTCTGACAGTTGTATAATATAAAGACGTGAAATTAGGGTTCCTCGTCGTAAATGTCCTCCAATATTTTCTCTCTTGTATAAGCCTGGGTCTATCTAAAGACGTTGTTTCGTATATTACAAAGTTTTCAGGTAGTGCGAAGGTTTTGTTATTCCTTTCTGCTTTCTTCATAAGGTATTCTACCCTGTTTCTAGAAATGTAGCGGGTTCTAAGTGTTCTGTTTCTAAGGTAAAAACTTTCGTTTCTAAAAGTTTTGACGACATAACTTTGGTTTCTAAAAAATCCAATAGTTACATTTCTAAAAGATCTGAAAGTTTGGTTTGCATAAAATCGAAAATTAGATGATCTGGGGAGGTTTCTAAGAGCTCTGGGGATAAAATAATAAGTTTGGTTTTGGTTTCTGAAAGCTCTGGGGATATAAGTTTGGTTTTGGTTTCTAAAAACTCTGTAGACATAACTTTGGTTTCTAATAGCTCTGGGGATATAAGTTTGGTTTCTAAAAGCTCCGGTGATATAAGTTTGGTTTGTAAAATCTCCGGGGATATAAGTTTGGTTTCTAAAATCTCCGGGGATATAAGTTTGGTTTCTAAAATCTCCGGGGATATAAGTTTGATTTCTAAAATCTCCGGGGATATAAGTTTGGTTTCTAAAATCTCCGGGGATATAAGTTTGGTTGGATATAAGTTTGGTTTGTAAAATCTCCGGGGATATAAGTTTGGTTTGTAAAATCTCCGGGGATATAAGTTTGATTTCTAAAATCTCCGGGGATATAAGTTTCGTTTCTAATATCTCCGGGGATATAAGTTTGGTTTCTAGAAGCTACGGTGATATGAGTTTGGTTTATTAAAGCTCCGGTGATATAAGTTTGGTTTGTAAAATCTCCGGGGATATAAGTTTGATTTCTAAAATCTCCGGGGATATAAGTTTGGTTTCTAAAATCTCCGGGGATATAAATTTCGTTTGTAATATCTCCGGGGATATAAGTTTGGTTTCTAGAAGCTACGGTGATATGAGTTTGGTTTATTAAAGCTCCGGTGATATAAGTTTGGTTTGTAAAATCTCCGGGGATATAAGTTTGGTTTCTAGAAGCTACGGTGATATGAGTTTGGTTTATTAAAGCTCCGGTGATATAAGTTTGGTTCTAGAAGCTGCTGTGATATGAGTTTGGTTTATTAAAGCTCCGGGGAAATGAGTTTGGTTTCTAGAAGCTGCTGTGATATGAGTTTGGTTTATTAAAGCTCCGGTGATATAAGTTTGGTTTCTAATATCTCCGGGGATATAAGTTTGGTTTCTAATATCTCCGGGGATATAAGTTTGGTTTCTAAAAGCTCCGGTGATATAAGTTTGGTTTATTAAAGCTCCGGGGAAATGAGTTTTGTTTATTAAAGCTCCGGGGAAAAGAGTTTGGTTTCTTAAAGCTCCGGTGATATGAGTTTGGTTTATTAAAGCTCCGGGGAAATGAGTTTGGTTTATTAAAGCTCCGGGGAAATGAGTTTGGTTTCTAGAAGCTCCGGTGAAATGAGTTTGGTTTATTAAAGCTCCGGGGAAATGAGTTTGGTTTCTAGAAGCTCCGGTGAAATGAGTTTGGTTTATTAAAGCTCCGGGGATATATGTTTGGTTTCTAATATCTCCGGGGATAAAAGTTTGGTTTCTAAAATCTCCGGAGATATAAGTTTGGTTTCTAGAAGCTACGGTGATATGAGTTTGGTTTATTAAAGCTCCGGGGAAATGAGTTTGGTTTCTAGAAGCTCCGGGGAAATGAGTTTGGTTTATTAAAGCTCCGGGGAAATGAGTTTGGTTTCTAGAAGCTGCGGTGATATGAGTTTGGTTTATTAAAGCTCCGGGGAAATGAGTTTGGTTTCTAGAAGCTGCGGTGATATGAGTTTGGTTTACTAAAGCTCCGGGGAAATGAGTTTGGTTTATTAAAGCTCCGGGGAAATGAGTTTGGTTTATCAAAGCTCCGGGGAAATGATTTTGGTTTTTTAAAGCTCCGGGGAAATGAGTTTGGTTTGAATGTCATTTTTTCCGTTTTGGTCAGGTTAAGTTGTGTACCATTTCTGTATACGTCAGTCAAGTCTCGATTAGCTAAGTCAAATGTCGAGTTTGGTTTATTAAAGCTCTGGGGATATAAGTTTGGTTACTAAAAGCTCCGTTGAAATAAGTTTGGTCTCTAAAAGCTCTGGGGATATAAGTTTGCTTTCTAGAAGCTGTGGGAAAATAAGTTCGGTTTAATAAATTCAAAGTTAGGTTTCTAAAAGCTACGGCCTCAGTTCGGTTTCCTCTAACGTAGGATGCAAGAGTTAGGTTTTTCCTTAATTCCATCCTAAGAAGGTATGCTTTCCTGGATCTAGACATTTTGGTTTTATTTCGCCTCCTCCTCCTAGGTTTTCTCATCCATAGGTCCCTCGGATAAGGCTCCATAGTTCTGATAAATCCGAATCTAGAGATTCTAGTTGTTCTAGATATTCCCATCATGTAGGATTGGTTTCGCCTAGCTTTCCTCCACTCACGCAACTGCAAAAACCTATCCCCTCCGGTAATATTGGAAAGAAGTTTTTCGGATATCACTGAAGGGGACCCATCCCCCTGTTTAAATTCCCTATAAGGTTTCATCAATGTATCCGATGATTTTGACAAAATCGCATTCCTCCAATGAACAGGAATTACTGGGTTGAGGGGGCCTCTAAGATTTGGATGTTTTGTGATTTTCGTGGGTTTCTTGGTTTTTTTACTTATAGGATTCTTAGGTACACGTGGGGTGATGATAAAATGGCCAAATGGAAAGTGTTCATCTTCCTCGTTAATAAACAAGGATCGTGATCGTACACCGAAGGAGGGCACACCAAGATAGTTGCTAAAGGAGCCTCCACCCCCAAATAAGCGTTGAAGCCAGTTGGTGAAAGAGTCCACGGAGTCTTCATTCCCCGATGATTGTTGAAACCAGTCGTTTGAGGATTCTCCACCCCCAAATGAGGGAAGAAGGGAGTAGATTGAATCCGAATCCCCCAGCCAAGTAAATGGTGAAGCCGATGTGGTGTCGAATATTATGTAACCACATAAGCTCAACATGAACGCAGCTGAGAAGTTCATCTTGGCCCCAGTCTGAAAAAAAGTAAATCTATATAAATAAAAAAATTCTTTGTCTATTCATTGCATAGAATCTTCATTATTGTGGAAAAGTGCGATGTTATGACTATCACTAGAAAAAAAGAAGCCCTTATATGTTTCAGTATAGAATTTATTAATCAACTTGAAAGGGTGAACAGAAAAAAAGATCTTGTTGTCATATTTTTTCAAGAACAAGACGACTACATATACATACAACAGTAATTTTCAGGCTGGAATTAGGTTATGCAGGAACTTGGACTTTATTTGATGACTTAGGTATGTAGGTACATTTTTTTTTTCTTTAAATCAGTCAGGGCTTCCCAAACTTTTGAGTATACTGCGTACCAACTGACTCCTGAAGGTTCTTTTGGCGTACCACCAAACATCAATTTTGTGTGGTTTAGGGTTACCAGATAACCAGATTTGTTTTTCGTATTTTTTATATGAGATAAATTTCGTATTTACGAGATAAAAAAGTAATAAAAATGGGGTTTTCAAATATTTCATTTTTTTTTCTTTAAATCAGGGATTCCCAAACTTTTGAGTATACTGCGTACCAACTGACTCCTGAAGGTTCTTTTGGCGTACCACCAAACATCAATTTTGTGTGGTTTAGGGTTACCAGATTTGTTTTTCGTATTTTTTATATGAGATAAATTTCGTATTTACGAGATAAAAAAGTAATAAAAATGGGGTTTTCAAATATTTTGTCATATTTCAGATCAACCTCAAGTTCGAAAATCACATATCTGAAACATGCAAGAAAGCTTTTCAAACTCTGGGCATGGTAGTCAGACATAGCAACTTCTTCCAAAACATTGGTATGTACATTAATAGTACAGTAAAAATCGACATATGAAAAGGGAAAAAATAATACCTCTGTGAAACTTTTGGAATAACTTTCTTTTAGCATGAGAAGCCCTTATATGTTTCAGTATAGAATTTATTAATCAACTTGAAAGGGTGAACAGAAAAAAAGATCTTGTTGTCATATTTCAGATCAACCTCAAGTTCGAAAATCACATATCTGAAACATGCAAGAAAGCTTTTCAAACTCTGGGCATGGTAGTCAGACATAGCAACTTCTTCCAAAACATTGGTATGTACCTACATTAATAGTACAGTAAAAATCGACATATGAAAAGGGAAAAAATAATACCTCTGTGAAACTTTTGGAATAACTTTCTTTTAGCATGAACTTGAAGGGGAAAAAAAGTCTCTAGCAATTCCGGGGGCGGAACAGTGTTTATTTCCGACAAAAACTGCTCGAAAAAGCCAATATTCCCTGATATTCTACCATCTAAATACCGACCATGGTCAACGTATCTAAAATATATACAGCCCCTTGTGTAACTGACTGACTGACTGACTCACGTATACAAATTCTAACCCACTTCTAGATGAGCTAGGAAGATGCGGTTTTCACCATTGGATTCCATATTTTTTGTACATACTGGGAAAAATCGAAAACCCCCGAAATTCCAAACCGTTCCCGAGATATTGACGTTTTTTAGTCTCCCCATAAGAAATACACAGGGAACAGAGTTTGAGGCCAGCAAAACTTTTCCTACGTTTAATATTTTCTCTCGCTTTTAGTTTTCATTTCTTCGAAACAAGACTCAGGGACGATATTAGTTTTCAGGGGCGAAGCCAAGGGAGCGCGAAGCGCGACCTCATGCCCACCCCGCGAAGCCCCTATGGGGACAGACAGACAGACCGACCGACCGACCGACAGACAGACGACACCGAAGCGAATACAATAGTCCGTCCCTTATACCTTTTTATTACTATTGTAATAATAAAGGAAGGACGGACTAAAAATATAGGTCATCGCGACAAATTTCAACTTCCAGGCCAAAATGTGACTCAAAGTCGGCCAAAAATTTTGAATTTCTTGAATAACAGGCGAATGGCTGACTTTAGGAAATTTTAACCTAGCCTACAACCACCGCCATAAAAATATGAACCTGTGTACAAAATTTCAAGTTTCTACGACTTACCGTTTGGACGCCAACCTCTTACAAACAAACAGAAAACCACTCCTATTAATAAGATACTCATTTATTTTCCTTCTTTTCCTTTTTTTTTCAAGTCCAATATGAATCATTACTCATTAGTAAGACCTATTTGAAGGAAAAATTAATTTTCCACTTTCGGTGCTTTTCCTAGCTCCTATTAATAAGATACTCATTTATTTTCCTTCTTTTCCTTTTTTTTCAAGTCCAATATGAATCATTACTCATTAGTAAGACCTATTTGAAGGAAAAATTAATTTTCCACTTTCGGTGCTTTTCCTATTGCCGGAAGAACATGGAAAAATGAAGACAATCTGATTTTATTACTTCGTCGCCTAGGTTTCCTCCATTTATCTGGATCAATGTGTTCCGGTGTGCGTTTGGTTTTCTCTAGATTTCTTCCATAGAAGTGTCAGGGTATACCTACCCTCCTTGACAGACAGCCCGTGACAGAAGAAACTGCGAAAACCTAGTAAATTTTAAATCATTCATTGTAAATTAACATTGTAATCATCTTTTCTTAGAAGCTTTATTATTATAATTAGCTTAGGATAAGATCTCTGTATTGTAAATTGTTATTCAAAATGAATAGATACTTTAAAAAATAAAAAATAAATAAAAAAACAGCCCATCCGGTATATTGGACAGGCCAAAACTCTGGTCTTGTTTGTTTGATTGAGCTGAAACTTGTACCAAAGTATTATACGTATATTACGTTTTTTAAAGACTTTTAATAATTACGACGTGTCACAAGTGCGGGGTTCTCATTTAAGATTTTTAGTCAGCTCCCATGGCATAGTGGTCACTGCGCTCTTCTAGCACGCGGGAGACCCGGGTGTGATTCCCGGCGGGGACAAAAAATGATTGATTCCGTGGGCTGTTGCAGGGCCCACTCAGCCTCGTGAGGAAAATGAGTAGTTATGTAATATAAATGCGCATAGCGACCGGTGCCAGCAATCCAGCATGGTAGGTAAACAACATTAAGCGCTGGATTATTGAGATATTTGGAAAATCCTACAATGCTGCAGTGAGCAGCAAAGTTGTGATATAATAAAAAATAATAACACAAAAAAAGGCCATTCATTCATTCATTCATTCATTCATTCATTCATTCATTCATTCATTCAAGATTTTTAAGTTGCGACCGGTTGCAACCACAAAGGGAGGCCGGGGCAGAAACTTCATGTGAAAAAAATTGATCCCCCAAATTTTTTTCTGAATCGGTGTCTCGGCGTTTTTCTGAGCAGTTCTTGAGAACCATACCTACGGTCAAGACTTTATAAACACCCTGTATATATACATATCTCTCTCCATATAAGCAAACTGGAGTATGCCACTGTCATCTGGGCTCCTAAAGCAAACTTTTATGTGTCACTATTGGAAAATATACAAGCTAACTTTGTGAGGTCCTCATTCAAGAAAGAAAATGGTTTTTACGTTTACCCAACCTACACCAGTCATTTCATACAAACTCCTAGCCGAGAACTTGGACCTTCAGAGTGTGGAAGATATGTATTCATAGTGTTGTAGATTATACAATATTATCAACAAAATTGTGGATGTTCTATCTGCAATGGAGTACATTTTTATAAAGGTACCATGAGTGGGGGGGGGCTAGTGATGGGACTCGAGTGAGATTTTTCAACTCGATTATTTTTTACTCGATTATTTTCCAACTCGAGTTGTAACTCGAGTGGAAATTAATCGAGTTGAATATTTATTCCTGGAAATTACACCGTGCCGATTTCTCACTCGAGAGTCGAGTAGGCGAGCGAGTCGCTGATATTCGGGTTTTCGTTTGGAAACTCTCGGCATACGGGTATACCACTATACCCCTCCCCCTCTTCAGTTCTCTTTCTTGCATCATCATCTAGTAAGAGGGGAGAGGGGGGTAGTGAATCATTCAACTCGTTCAAACGAATAGTTTTTCTGACGAATAGATTTGTACTCGAATAGAAACTGTATGTTGCAATAATATGTGGCGAGTGCGCGAGTGAACTCGGGTCAGAGAACCCAATGAATAGTTTTTCCACTCGAGTGGAACAAAATAATAATCGAGTGCACTCGAGTGAAGTCAAACTCGAGTCCACTCGAGTAAAATCATTCACTCGGCCCATCACTAGGGGGGGCTATGTCAGAGACACTTTTACCTCTGGAGAGAGAGGGCTTAGCCCGACATATTCTGGTTCAATTCTGTTAGTAATATAAAACAAGTGTATAAGCTATTGATGAGAGTGAGTTCTCCATGTCTTAGCTGCAGAATTACTTGGAAATTTCACGATTCTAAGCAATGCAGACAAAAGTAAAATTTTATTTATATAGATTTTTTTACTCTATGCAAGGTTTTATTTAGCCCTTTCACGCCGACTTATTTTAGGACCAGAGTTTTTAATTTTTACTTTCTATTATTTACTGATTAGGTCTTGAAATTTGAGCTATAAATATAAGACCTCTACAAAGTTTCAGTGTCCTCCTAGGACTACTGAACAAAAATTGATCTGGAGACAAAACCAGACAAGTTAGCCAAAAGAAGACCTCTACAAAGTTTCAGTGTCCTCCTAGGACTACTGAACAAAAATTGATCTGGAGACAAAACCAGACAAGTTAGCCAAAAGAATTTTACTGACGTCTTTGATCACAAAAGGAACGTTTGAAAAACACCGAGAACGGATTTTTTTCGATAGGTCTGGGATGAAATATCCCACTCTTAAAAATAATGATTCTGTGGGACGTATTGTCTTTAGGGGTGAAAGGACTGACGTCTTTGATCACTAAAGGACCGTTTGAAAAACACTGGGTACGGATTTTTTTCGATAGGTCTGGGATGAAATATCCCACTCTTAAAAATAATGATTCTGTGGGACGTATTGTCTTTAGGGGTGAAAGGGTTAGATAAATGATTTTATAGCTAACGGTGATGAATATTACACTAGAGACAGAATCTACATATATGACAGTAGCTCTTCACAAATGGACGAAAATCCTGAGTGGACACAAACTTTTGGTCTGTCAAGTTTTTAAAAAGCTCCTGAACACAAAACAACATTATTTGTCTGTTGTGGAAATTCAAAAAAATTTCAAGAACAAGACGACTACATATACATACAACAGTAATTTTCAGGCTGGAATTAGGTTATGCAGGAACTTGGACTTTAATTCAAGAACAAGACGACTACATACATACAACAGTAATTTTCAGGCTGGAATTAGGTTATGCAGGAACTTGGACTTTATTTGATGACTTAGGTATGTAAGTACATTTTTTTTTTCTTTAAATCAGGGCTTCCCAAACTTTTGAGTATACTGCGTACCAACTGACTCCTGAAGGTTCTTTTGGCGTACCACCAACTTTAAATCAGGGCTTCCCAAACTTTTGAGTATACTGCGTACCAACTGACTCCTGAAGGTTCTTTTGGCGTACCACCAAGCATCAATTTTGTGTGGTTTAGGGTTACCAGATTTGTTTTTCGTTTTTTTTATATGAGATAAATTTCGTATTTACGAGATAAAAAAGTAATAAAAATGGGGTTTTCAAATATTTTTGCGTACCACTAGAAATGCTTCCGCGTACCACAGATTGAGAACCTCTGTTTTAAATGATACCTAGGTTCTTTTTTTTTTAAAGAGGTTTGAGTCGGTTTGACAGAGGGAACTGTAACTGCTATGGTCTTATCTTATCGTCCCGAAATCGAAGAGAGAAGGAAGACAGGATAGGAGAAAGCCAGCCATTCCGAGAACGAACATTATCCGTTCAGGATAAAATCCGCCCCGGGCGGGAATCGAACCCGCGGCCTAGCGCTTACAAGGCAGACGCATTACCAACCAAGCTAACTAGGCTGGCAAATACCTAGGTTCCTAGGTGCCTATTTTAATGATATTTTTGCAGTGTGGTCATAAGTCCTTCCCTCCATTATAATTTTTAAACGGATGAGATTAAAAATCTGCAATCCTGGGAATCATTCTCGATTAAGGTCTACTTTTTCTTAGGACATGAAAAAATAATAATAATAATAAATAAATAAATACAAAAATAAAATAAAAATAAATCAATAAATAAGGAACTTGATCAGGGGCCCCCCACTTTGATCTCAAATTTTCAACGCTATCAGGGGCGGCCCCAGGGGGGTCAACTTTAAAATCTTAAATAAGAACCCCTTGTTTGTGATACATCATTATGTTCTTCCGCCAAAAGGCGAGGCACCAAAAATGGGAAATTTATTTTGATCTGTGATTTGTGCAATTCAAAAAGGTCAAACTAATGATTAAAATTAAAATTCGGTTGAAATTCTAAATTTATTTTTTTCTGAATTTCATTTTTATCACAAGTCATGCTAGGTAAATAACTTATTATGTGTTAGGTATTTACATCATTAAATTGTACAAAAACCTCAAAGTAAAGGTATTTTTTTATGATGTTCACCCCTAAAGCTTTTAATCGCTTCTTATTGGAATAGAAACGAGAAAAACGCCATGGGCCAATAATAGGAACCATGATTTTATAGGGAGTTCCAATTGTTCGCCCATGGGGCGAACATTAGGAACATGGCTAAACTTTTGATCCATTTATTCGCCCATGCCTTTTAAATGGTCTGTATTAAAGATAAAAAATTGATACTTTAACCAAAAGACGTGGAATATTGTCTACTTTATCCCAGATATCTTAAGATTGAATAATAATGAAAAATAACGTGTAGAAACCTTAAGGCGTAAATATGAATCCTTAAGAAAAACGGTTAGATTTTAGCAAAAATCGACTAAAATTTTTTTTAGGAAGGAACTTTGATTTTTCTAATTTTTGTTTTTATGACTACAATTTTGGAATACCACTGGTTCGATAGCATTCTTTAAGCCCTTTCTTTTGATAAAATTGGATCTTGAAAAAATTCATCCAGTTCAGACTTATGTGGCGTAGATCGACAGGTGGGCCAATAAATTGTACGTTTTTTAGGTGGGCGAATAAATGGTACACTTACCCTATCCGATAAAAAGAACTAAATCAAAAAATGTCCGGGGGGGGGGAGGTTTGTTTTTTCATGTTCTACAACCCATTTTACTTTGGACGTAACAACCTGATACACCCTGTATATAAACTTACATTAATCTTCTTATCATAGCATAGAAAAGAGTTGTGACATCCCCAAAATAAACTCAACTGTGGAATCCCTAAAATAAACTTAACCGTGGAAAAAAGGTCACGTTACCAAGAACGTCCCAAAAAAAATCGGCAAAACTTTCAATAGTTCACAACCTTACTCCAAATTTAACGGGTAATACTCTCGCATGTTCTTTTACTGAGCTGAACACTTGGCCAATTTTTCAACCAGATATGTCTGATGGCCGGGACCACAAGTGAGCGGTGATTTCACAAAATTTTCAGCCAATCAGATTTCTTAAACCAAGTTCAAACTCACTTTGTGGCCATCGGCCTGAGCCGTATCAAGTTATGGAAGGTTCTTGGTAACTTGTCCTTCTTTTCACCGTTAAGTGTTTTCGAGGGCTTACTTTATTTACTTACCTCTGATGGGAAGCTCTAGTATACTGATAATAATGAGAACAAAAAACTGCAAATGTATTAGCCACTAGAGTTTATTCGCCAACGTTCTTTCATTTTATAGTTTGGTTTACTTCGCACAATCCTAGTGTTTGTTAGACACAACTAGTCTGCGGTTATACCTAAAGTTCGAACAGTAATGTTTCTAAGAAAATTTTGACAATGTCCACCGGTGTGTTCTGTAATCCACTGGTGTGTTCTGTAATCCACTTGTGTGTTCTGTAATCCACTTGTGTGTTCTGTAATCCACTGGTGTGTTCTGTAATTCACTTGTGTGTTCTGTAATCCACTGGTGTGTTCTTAAGAGTCAACAGGGAAGTCTAGAGTGTCTAGACATTTAGGGAAAAAAGGGGATAGAAAGAAACTAATTACATGTGTAGGTAGAAGACAATATTATCTCTCTTTTGAAACCGACCAATTTCATTTCTAAAAATTAAGATCCGTTCACACTATGGCTGTTGCGGCGCGCAATTTTGATTTTTTTTTTTTTTAATTTGAGTGACATTTGTTACCCCCTGTATCTTTGGTTCAAATTGAACCACAGGATGGCAAAAATTACAAAAACTGCTCCATGTTCCAATGTGCAATATGTGTAAGACTTGAAGTAATTATCTTGAACGGCTATGAAATGGCAGGGTTTTGAATGCAGAAAACCATAGGAAAAAAAATCTGGTGTGAACATCACACGACTTTCCTTATCCTATTGAATGATGCTTTTTTGAGTGTTCTTTTACCCTGACTTTTACAATATCTAACCGTTTTGTCGCTATAGCTGAAAACCGCCAAAAAACGGTCGAAATCTGTTCAAAAGCGGTCAAAATACCGCCAAGCGCAGCAAACATCTCAACCAAACGTTTTGTGTTGCATCCTTGTCACATTTTGTGGACTACATACCAAATTTCAAGTCTCTAGCTTATACCGTTCCCGAGATATTGTTAAATTACACCGAAAACCGCCAAAAAGCAGTAAAATGCCGCCAAGCGTTACACCGGTCTTAACCAAAAGTTTCGTGTCGCATCCTTGTCACATTTGACAGCTACATACCAAATTTCAAGTCTCTAGCTCTTACCGTTCTCGAGATATTTTGTTTACAGACAGACACACACTTTGACGGACCAATGGCTGAAACTTTGGATTTAGGCTCGAGGGACCTCAAAACGTGTTTTGGCAATAAAATCTGACCATCGAAAATTTGACCCGATTACATTACTTTCCTTCCTATAGGATAAAAGTAAAAAATGGTGTTTTGGATTATTATTCTGAAATCCAATTTTATCTAGTGTAAGAGGCCCTGATAACTTTGGGGGGCTTTCCCAAATTTTCATTGTATGCGACATAAGTTTGATACCCCTATAATTTCCACACTCTTGTACATCCCCTTTTCCCTTGTATATTGGTATCATCACACTTCTTCTCCATTCATTTGGTATTCTTTCCTGTTCCATCACTTTCTTCACTAACCCCCACAGTAAATCGATCCCTTCTTCCCCCAGACATTTCCAAACTTCAGCTGGTATTTGGTCAGCTCCAACCGCTTTTCCATTGTTCATCTTCTTCACTGCTTTCACTACTTCCTCCCTACCTATATCCCTAACTAGTCCGTTTGCTTCACCATTCTCAAATATTTCTCTCGGATTCTCCTCATTCAGTAAATTCTCAAAATATTGTTTCCACCTGTCTCTGATCTGATCATGTTCCTGTAATACCCTTCCTTCATTATCTTTCACTTGTTTGACCACCGTTACATCCTTTGAAGCTCTATCCCTTGCCTTTGCTATTCTCAACAGTTTTCTTTCTCCTTTGTTGTTCTCTATTTCCTTATATCCCTCATCTATTGCTCTTGCCTTTGCTTGGGCTACAGCTCTCTTTGCATCCTTTTTTGCTCTCAAGTGACAAGTCCGGCGGTATCCTTAGATCTAGCTGCGGGAGGTGAAGAACGCACGGGGACTGTTAGCTCCTGGACGACTGACCCTGCTAGCTTGGTTTCCTTCTTACTTATACTAGCAGAGTCGGTCTTATCGGTCGAGGGAGTGTGATCACGAAACTTATCGGTGACGTCTTAGGTCCCAACTCATCGCTGTTATCGCTATCTCTTCTGTGGTTCGATGGCATAAGTTGTGGCCTCGGATCGTCCTATCTTAGCCTTGTGATCTAGGCTTCGGTCTGGTATCTTTGGTTCCGATGATGTCAGACTTTGGGCCCTGCTACAATACTGAGAAAAAGGGTGCCGGCAGCATTCCACCACCATACCTCTTTATCCTCTGGTACTCCTTTCCCTGGTGTTTTACCTAAAATCTCCTGGTGGGGCTGACTCAGGGCAGCGGGTTAATCAATCACAAAGGAACACAGATTTTCCTGAAGAGCTTACCGTGATGAAAGTCCTTGGGAATCCTGGGCCGGCCCTTGAAGAAGTTGTGGACTGTATGATGAAGTAGAAGAATAATCCTGCACTGGCACTTATTTTAGATCTCAAGATAATTGTATGGGTTAGATTGGTTAAGAAAAGGGGTTATTTAAATCAATTAATTTTATGAAAAGATAGGTTTATAAAACGTAAGAAAAATTAGGTACTTCAAGTGTATTGATTGGAACGAACTTTTGTGACAACTAACTATATTACTAATGGTGGGTCCAGACTTGTGCAATGCAACGTGCAAAGCATTTGCATTGCACGTTGCACGTAAAATCAAATCTGACGAATGCGAACGTTTTTCATGTATCCGAGAATTTTTGTACCGATACTCAACTAGTAATCGCTAATCGCCTATAGTAGGTACATCATTTGCATTGCATTGCACGATGCTTTGCAAACACGTCCAAACTAGTGCAACGCACATCAAAGACAGCTGTTATCGCTATCTCTTCTGTGGTTCGATGGCATGAGTTGTGGCCTCGGATCGTCCTATCTTAGCCTTATGATCTAGGCTTCGGTCTGGTATCTTTGGTTCCGATGATGTCAGACTTTGGGCCCTGCTACAATACTGAGAAAAAGGGTGCCGGCAGCCAAATCGGGTGACTCTCTAATATTGAACTCTATATCGGGAACCTCGGCACTATAATATAGCATTTTAACAGCCTAAATCAGGGGAAGTAACCCAATAATAGATGCCGGCAGCCAAATCGGGTGACTCTAATATTGAACTCTATATCGGGAACCTCGGCACTATAATATAGCATTTTAACAGCCTAAATCAGGGGAAGTAACCCAATAATAGAGTTCTTCTATCCTAAACTTATGGCACCCTGTCACCATTTTTTTTTTCCTCAGTGTACTTACCTACATTCCGTGTCCGCAAATGTCACCAACTTTAGATTTGGAATCTCCAGTGATTTGCCACATGAATCGCTTTCTCGTTTGTAATGTCAGGTCATCCGGAGTGCACGTTTGCTCTAGTCGAGTGCAGATCAGGAGATGGTCTTGAGCCTTCTCCACACTCGCAGTCAGCGTACTCACCTTGTTGTAAAGCGAAGAAAAAGGTTAGAAGAGAAGAGCCGAAACAAGAAAACAGACTAGGTGAGAGAAGAAAGAAAAGGAGTTCACTTTACAAACAATTGGCAATGTAATAATTTGTTCGACTGGAATTTTGTAATGGAAGTCGTTCGACTCGGTCGCGATGATTGAAATGCTGCCTTTATGGCGCGACCCGGCAGCTATGTTCGGAGATAGAACCTGAACCTCACTAGTTCCCAATAATGGTTTACTGAAAATAAGCCCATTTGGACAATCGAACTGATGATTTTTCCCGGCCCCCCTCTGGCTGGGTGTGGGTTAAGTGAGGACCTAGCTTGTCGCCGAAAGAAAGATGAAATCCACCTCATTAAAGAGTCCAAAGACCTTAATACAGCCAGCCTAGTTAGCTTAGTTTGTAGTGCGTCTGCCTTGTAAGCGCTAGGCTGCGGGTTCGATTCCCGCCCGGGGCGGATTTTATCCTGATGGGATAATGTTTGTTTTTGGAACGGCTGGCTTTCTCCTATCCTGTCTTCCTTCTCTCTTCGATTTCGGGACGATAAGACCATAGCAGTTACAGTTCCCTCTGTCAAACCTCTTAAAAAATAAAAATAAATAAATAAAAAAAGACCTTAATACTAATACAGAACACAATTTTCTCCTTTTATTTAGGATATTTTTTGTCTGGCTGGGGAACATTGAAAAGGTAGTAGCCGGAAAGTTCCCCTTGCTAAAGAAATAACAAAGGTTGAGTGCGAAGGGCATTCAACGTCCACTCGTAATTTTTTTGTAGCCGAAACTAAAAATCGGGTGACTGGGGTCCGGCACCCTAATATTGAACTCTATATCGGGAAGCTAGACACTATAATATAGCACTCCAACAACCTAAATCAGGGGAAGTAACCCAATAATAGAGTTCTTCCACCCTAACTTGTGGCACCCTGTCACTAATTTTTTTTCTCAGTGGCAGGAACGTAATGTAACCGGGTGTTCTCCTTTACTGTAGGCCAGTCTCGGGCGGGTGGCTTGTCACCGAACGGAGGATAAAACCTCGTCCCTAAACACCTCAGTAGTTATAAAATGACATGAAACCTCTTAAAGAAAAAATAGAAAGGAACAAAATAAGTAGGTAGATCTTTGGTTGAGGTGGGAAACTAAAATGTGATAATGTGAACTCAACACATAAGAGAGAGAGAGAGAGACAGGGAGTGAGAGAAGGAAGGGAGAGGAGAGAGAAGGGAGAAAGAGAGAGAGGGAGGGAGGGAGAGAGAGAGAGCTACAGGTGTTCAAAGTTCAGAAAGATCTCTGTTTACCTGAGGAAAACATTTTTTTTTTGGAAATTTCATATTTTCTGTGGGATTTTACACAGTGTTTCCAGTGGTGTGGGGTGAGATTTTCAAAAGGGGAAGCTATAAACTGAGATATACAGTATGTCGATTTTCCGTTTTACTGGTCTATGGCCGTATTTATCAACAAATAAATCGCTCTCAAGTCAGCCTGAAATAAAATTTGGCCAATCAGATGTTTGAAATTGAAGCTTTTTTTTTTTTTTTTGAAGAGGTTTGACAGAGGGAACTGTAACTGCTATGGTCTTATCGTCCCGAAATCGAAGAGAGAAGGAATACAGGATAGGGTTCCGAGGACGAACATTATCCCATCAGGATAAAGCTTTTCAAGAGGTCTGATAAAGGGAACTGTAACTACAGAGGTCTTATCGTTACGAAAGCGAAGAGAGAAAGAAGACAGGATAGGAGAAAGCCTGCAACCCTTTTGAAAACGAACCCTATCTGTTTGGGAAAAAATCCGCCCCGGGCGGTAATCGGCCCGGCACCGGCAAGGCAAACTACAAGAGCAAGTTAAATACATAATTTCCCCAAAGATAATGGTGCTTATAATAATAGTGCTTATTTATACTGCTCGCATAGGACTGAAAAGTCCTTTTACTCCAGCAGTAGGCTACTACTATTATTGTGAAAAAAACGGGTAGAACTGATGGAAAAGGAGGAGGGAGAAAAAGAAGGCGGATAAAAGAAGAGAAGAATGAGATCAAGAAGATGAAGAAACTAAATAGAGAGATAGATACCTAAAGAGTTAAAGAAAAGAAAGAACGAAGAAAAACATGAAGAAAAACGGGTTGAACTGATAGAAAAGACGACGAAAAAGAAGAAGAAGAAGGAGCGGAAAGTAGCAGAAAAAAAGAACCGTGTCAGTACATTACACATTACAGACATAGCATGCATAACAAGTACATACACAAATACATAATAAGTACATAATTATGTATAGGTCGTACCGTAAGTACATTAGATGAAACTATAGAAAAGTACCTACATATACAAAGACCTATGTACCTGTACAAAAGTAGATACATACATACATAGGTACAAAAATAGGTACCTACAGTAGAACCTCGATTATTTCAACATCCATTATTTCAACTCCAAAATCCATTGTCTTTTTTCTATCTTTCAAAGGATATCCTATCTTGTCAGAGGAAAAGATAGTATAAAGTAGGTAAGTGATCATTTCAACCTCGATCATTTCATCTACCCACGGTCCCAATCAGTTGAAATAATCGAGATTCTACTGTACATAGGTATAAAAGTACATAGGTAGGTATATTTTGACTTTTTTTTTCTTTTTTTTTTTTCTTGTTCGTATTATCATATTATTATTATTTAATCCTGTTTAGATACTGTGTAAGAAGTAAGAAGATGTAATAGGTAAATACCTACCTCGGTGGTGTAGTGGTCAAGGCGCTCGCCTGGTAAACAGGAGCGCGTGGGTTCAATCCCAGCCGAGGTATGGAATTTTATCCTCAATATAATTTGAGAATTTGACCACAATAATAGTAGTAGGTTTCAATCCCAGCCGAGGTATGGAATTTTATCCTCAATATAATTTGAGAATTTGACCACAATAATAGTAGTAGCCTACTGCGCTGGAGTAAAGGGACTTTTCAGTCCTATGCGAGCAGTATAAATAAGCACTATTATTATTATAAATACTTATCTATATATTTTTCATACCTAATTCTCGTCATTTTTTCTGTTTGTTTCAGTGAAAAAGGCTCATTTCGAAGGACCCCAAAGTAAGTATACAAAATTATGTAAATACAAGTGATCATTTCAACCTTGATCATTTCATCTACCCACGGTCCCAATCAGTTGGAATAATCGAGGTTCTACTGTACATAGGTATAAATGTACATAGGTAGGTAGGTATATTTTGAAACAACCATACCCATGTAACTTACCCATCCCTGGTGGGTGGTAGTTTATCCTCACACATGACTGCGCCTACATGAATTAGAGATATGCAACCAGGTACGCAATAATGTAATGCTTGTTTGCATCAGGGGCGAATTGAAGGGGACTCAAATGTTGATTGACTTGTGACTTCGCTCGCCTGTAGTTTTTTATCTCAAGTAGCGCGGTCAAACTTTCTTGACTTGGCGGGGCGGAGCGCTACCGCGTTCCTTAATTGGTGGCGACCAGAACCTGAATTTAAACTCGGTTTAAGTAAGTTTTACCTCTTGGATTTGAGCAATCTGATTGGTTGATTCGCAAATTTTCCAAAAATTTTAGCCAATCAGAATGCTCCGAGTTCAGATTGTGGACTCGGGCCCTGGCCATTATTGGCTAAAAGGTTTTTGAAATGGACCAATCAAATTCCTTTTTCTTCTATCTGGGTTTCTGATGGGCATTAAGTTTACTAAGACTTTGATAGAGGAAATAGAACTGTAACGGAGATCTTATCATTTCGACATGGAGTAGGAGGACAGGATAGAAAGGTATAGGTCTTTCGAGAACATTTTAATCTAAGATTAAAGTTGAAACTCTGACAAGTCTCTTCTCTTTCCGGTTTATATTTGTACGACTTTCGAGAGAGGCCTCCCAAAAATATTTAGGTAGGCATAGTTTTCTTACTTGTTAGTAATGTGTTCAAATCAGGCGAGTATACGCAACATCTCCTCTCCTGTTTTCCTTATCACTTCACTATTCACAGTCCACCACACGTCAACATCCTCTTCCACTCTAATATCCGCCAAGATCTTCTCTTTAAACTGCCTTCTCAGGTTTTCCTCTTTCAGTCTCCACCATTAAAATCTTCTGTTCTATTTCCTACGATGTTTTAAGTTTTACCTTCACTTCTTCCTTGACAGTCACATTTACTACCAACAGCCTATCCTGGGATGTTAATATGCTCTCTCCATTTATTACCTTACAATTTCTTATTTCCTTGTGGTGTTTTCTCCGGCAAAGTATATAATCGATTTGGCTCTCATTCGAGCAGTGGCGTAGCGTCCATGTAGGGCGTGTATGGCGGCCATACACTGTAAATTTACTCAAATACCCTTAAATATTGACTTTAAATTAGTGCCCTACACGCCTTACACTTGACTTTAGACCACGCTACGCCACTGTTAATTTCTTACCCAGGTAGATACATAATTACCAATTAGTAATTAACTAATTACATACAGGTCTATTTCCTAGTCTTGTGGGTTTTGACCGTGTAAGTTACGGCCCTCAAAAATACAAATGTGAAACTTAAGGCCAAGTTCCTATTCAAATAAGTATATCCAGCCTATAAAAGAAGTGATAGCAGAAAATTAAGGCAATTTTTCCCGCTTTTTTTTTAATCCAAACTGTTCCCACCCTCCCCTCACCACCAGCCCTTGATAACAATCCTGCCAACATCGATTCGGCCTTAGTGTACCTGAAGGCCATTGGACTATACAGAGTGTATCACAAAGCTATGTCAAGCCGAAAATGGCGAATAGTACAGGTCAAAAGCTACAAAAAGTTCCCCGGACATTTTTTCGAAATCCTGATAGCAGAAAATTAAGGCAATTTCCCCCCCTTTTTTTAATCCAAACTGTTCCCACCCTCCCCTCACCACCAGCCCTCGATAACAATCCTGCCAACATCGATTCGGCCTTGGTGTACCTGAAGGCCATTGGACTATACAGGGTGTATCACAAAGCTATGTCACAGCCGAAAATGGCGAATAGTACAGGTCAAAAGCTACAAAAAGTTCCCCGGACATTTTTTCGAAATCCTCAAAATAACCGTTATCAAATTTAATGTCTATCTTCCTTCTGGAAACATTCAGTATCTTCAGGTCAAAAGCTCGCGCATGTTCTACTATCATTCCACCCTCCTCATTTCTCTCACCAAATGCCCAACCTCCATGTACCGACTCCTCATCGTTTTCCCTACCTCCCACGTGACCATTCAAATCCCCACACAGCCAGCCTAGTTAGCTTAGACGGTTAGATTTTAGAAAAAAAATCGACTAAATTTTTAGGAAGGAACTTTGATTTTTCTAATTTTTGTTTTTATGACTACAATTTTGGAATACCACTGGTTCGATAGCATTCTTTAAGCAGATAGCAGAAAATTAAGGCAATTTTTCCCGCTTTTTTATTTTTAATCCAAACTGTTCCCACCCTCCCCTCACCACCAGCCCTTGAGAACAATCCTGCCAACATCGATTCGGCCTTAGTGTACCTGAAGGCCATTGGACTATACAGGGTGTATCACAAAGCTATGTCAAGCCGAAAATGGCGAATAGTACAGGTCAAAAGCTACAAAAAGTTCCCCGGACATTTTTTCGAAATCCTCAAAATAACCGAGATATCCGCCATTTTGTGTTTTTTTTTTTAGGTACCCCGACCTTGCTCCAAACATTTGACCATGGCGTAGATCGACAGGTGGGCCAATAAATTGTACGTTTTTTAGGTGGGCGAATAAATGGTACACTTACCCTATCCGA
>NW_007378976.1:44698-55307 GCF_000475195.1 Diaphorina citri
ACTGACTGTTGCAGGGCCCACTCAGCCTCGTGAGGAAAATGAGTAGTTATGTAATATAAATGTGCATAGCGACCGGTGCCAGCATGGTAGGTAAACAACATTAAGCGCTGGATTATTGAGATATTTGGAAAATCCTACAATGCTGCAGTGAGCACCAAAGTTGTGATACAATAAAAAATAATAACACAAAAAAGGCCATTCATTCATTAATTCAAGATTTTTAAGTTGCAACCGGTTGCAACCACAAAGGGAGGCCGGGGCAGAAACTTCATGTGAAAAAAATGGATCCCCCAAATTTTTTTCTGAATCGGTGTCTCGGCGTTTTTCTGAGCAGTTCTTGAGAACCATACCTACGGTCAAGACTTTATAAACACCCTGTATACAATATCTCTCTCCGTACTCCGTATAAGCAAACTGGAGTATGCCACTGTCATCTGGGCTCCTAAAGCAAACTTTTATGTGTCAATATTGGAAAATATACAAGCTAACTTTCTGAGGTCCTCATTCAAGAAAGAAAATGGTTTTTACGTTTACCCAACCTACACCAGTGACATTTCATGCTTCATTGTCAGTATCAGTTGAAGATACATACATGTCCAAATTTATCCCCAGTAGAACCGCAGGTGTAATATCGGAGCTACTATAATGATCAACTGACGTGTGCACAGACAAATGAATTCAGCAGTCTCCAAAACTCTTTTCGTGATGTCTTATGATAGCTGTACTTCATTGTCAGTATCAGTTGAAGATACATACATGTCCAAATTTATCCCCAGTAGAACCGCAGGTGTAATATCGAAGCTACTATAATGATCAACTGACGTGTGCACAGACAAATGAATTCAGCAGTCTCCAAAACTCTTTTCGTGATGTCTTATGATAGCTGTCGGCCGTGCGTCTGGCCAAGAGCCGACCTCTCAGTGTGAATTCATCCGAGAAAAAACACACTGAGAAAAAAACTAGGGTGCCGGCAGCCTAATCGGGTGACTGAGTGCCGGCATTCTAATATTGAACTCTATATCGGGAAGCTAGACACTATAATATAGCATTCCAACAGCCTAAATCAGGGGAAATAGTCCAAAAATAAGAGTTCTTCCACCCTAAACTTGTGGCACCCTGTCACTCAGTGCATGTATTCGTATTTTTCCTCAATGTTGCCAGCCTGCGAGTAGTTAGCTTGGTTGGTAGTGCGTCTGTCTTGTAAGCGCTAGATTTTATTCTGAAGGGATAAGGTTCGTTCTCGGAACGGCTGGCCTTTTCCTATCCGATTTCGGGACGATAAGACCCATACAAGACTTTATAGTATAGCATTCTAACAACCTAAATCAGGGGAAGTAGTCCAAAAATAAGAGTTCTTCCACCCTAAACTTGTGGCACCCTGTCACTCAGTGCATGTATTCGTATTTTTCCTCAATGTTGCCAGCCTACGAGTAGTTAGCTTGGTTGGTAGTGCGTCTGTCTTGTAAGCGCTAGGCTGCGGACGCCCGCCCGGGCCAGATTTTATTCTGAAGGGATAAGGTTCGTTCTCGGAACGGCTGGCCTTTTCCTATTCGATTTCGGGACGATAAGACCCTTGTTACTGTTCCCTCCATCAAACCCCTCATAAAAAAGAAAAAAATCCCTCAAGGGGTTGCCTTACATCTCAACCGCTTTCGTCCACCTTCTCAGACCGCTCAGATAATCTGAGCAGCCTCTCTTTACTAGATTATGTTGGATTTCGAGATGAATCATGAATGTGGTGACGTATTCCAAGTACAAGCAACTTTCAGAATGCTCTCCCTCTGGAAAGCTTAATCAATAATTGAATGGCTAAGAAACAGAGCGGTCCAAGTCCAAAAATAAAGCGTTTTGAGTCAAATGGAGTCAAAGTTTAGGACTAGTCAAAGTCCAAATAGAGATAGCCATTTTGTTTTTAGCTCTCATTTCAATACTAAAGTGAAGTTAGAAACCAATATAAAAAGATAGATCTTTTCCCGCTCTTTCCAACGATATTACAATACTCAAAAAGTCCAATAAATAATAACAACAGAAAGTCGTGGTAATGTTCATACCTTTATCTTTTGGTCTCCTTGGGGACTTTGGGGACTTCCTTTGGGGACTTATTCAGAATTTGGTTTCCTTAGAACTTGGCCTTATTTTCACCTTTGCGGGTTTTGGTCGCGCTCTGTTTTATCGGGCCAGATTCCGCATTGGCGAGTAGTTAGCTTGGTTGGTAGTGCGTCTGTCTTGTAAGCGCTAGGCCGCGGACGCCCGCCCGGGCCAGATTTTATTCTGAAGGGATAAGGTTCGTTCTCGGAACGGCTGGCCTTTTCCTATCCGATTTCGGGACGATAAGACCCATACAAGACTCAAAAAGTCCAATAAATAATAACAACAGAAAGTCGTGGTAATGTTCATACCTTTATCCTTTGGTCTCCTTGGGGACTTTGGGGACTTCCTTTGGGGACTTCCTTTGGGGACTTATCCAGAATTTGGTTTCCTTAGAACTTGGCCTTATTTTCACCTTTGCGGGTTTTGGTCGCGCTCTGTTTTATCGGGCCAGATTCCGCATTGATCCAGAATTTGGTTTCCTTAGAACTTGGCCTTATTTTCACCTTTGCGGGTTTTGGTCGCACTCTGTTTTATCGGGCCAGATTCCGCATTGATGCTTCGTGCACGATTCTAACAAAAGAATCAATGCATACTCATTGATGAGCAAAGTGATAAGAACTAAATGGCGGTTATATTGTTGATCAAACTCAAGAGAGACTCGAGATGAGGAATTTATGTAAAAAATAAAACCTCTTGCCTGTGACCAGTCAGGTTTAGCCTGAGTTGGTATCACCTTGCTTACTTTCCGTGTCCTCAAATGTCATCGAATTTAGATTTGAATACTGTCGTAAAGATCTGGTGGGTGGTGAAATAACCGGCGGTATCCTTAGATCTAGCTGCGGGAGGTGAATAACGCACGGGGACTGTTAGCTCCTGGACGACTGACCCTGCTAGCTTGGTTTCCTTCTTACTTATACTAGCAGAGTCGGTCTTATCGGTTACTTTCCGTGTCCTCAAATGTCATCGAATTTAGATTTGAATATTGTCGTAAAGATCTGGTGGGTGGTGAAATGACAAGTCCGGCGGGCGGTATCCTTAGATCTAGCTGCAGGAGGTGAAGAACGCACGGGGACTGTTAGCTCCTGGACGACTGACCCTGCTAGCTTGGTTTCCTTCTTACTTATACTAGCAGAGTCTTGTGGTGGCGTGTGCACATTCGTACAATACTTGTCATTCAAAAGAGTTACACATTTCTGTTGGGTTAAATCAAAATCCCGCTTTTAAAAATAATTAGTACCAATTTTCACCACTGTGGTGGCAGCACCTCCTGAGGGCTTTTTGTTTTGATTTGGAATGTTTTGAAAAAAATTTATTTATTTATTTATTTATTAAAAATCCCAGATGGGATAGTTTACAATACAATTCAGTAAAATACAATTAAGTGAATTTGGAGCTTATAATATAACTAAAATTACCTATGTAGTCAAGGTACTGACTACCTAGCTAGATATTACATTTTAATCTTTTTATGATTTCCCCTATATTCATGCTAATGTCCAAGTTGTTGTACATATTATTGAAGTTGGACATTGCGATTTCAAGTGGGGTTGTTAATCTATTTTTGGGGATACTTAAGATTTTTTTACAAGCTATCTGACGTAAAAGTACGTGCTTTTTGCATTTATAGAGGATGATGAGCAATCTAGGTAACTGTTGGGTATCAAAACATACTAGTCTTTTATTAGGTACTAGTATTCGTCATTAGGTAGCCGAGCTAAGAACCTAATTATAACTTGATAACTGTTATTAAAGCTATAAAATCGCTATTTATAAATTAATAACTTCGATCAGTGGCGGACTTTTCGTGAAATACCTAGGGCAGTATATTGCTTAACTAACATTTTATAGAATAGAATACTAACTGGAGGACGTTAAACAAGGAGTATACCAGCCTGACATTTCCTTGCTAAAGAAACAGCAAAGGTTGAGTTAGTTAGCTTAGTTGGTAGTGCGTCTGCCTTGTATGCGCGGGTTCGATTTCCGCCCGGGGCGGATTTTATCCTGATGGGATAATGTTCGTTCTCGGAACGGCTGGCTTTTTCCTATCCTGTCTTCCTTCTCTCTTCGATTTCGGGACGATAAGACCATAGCAGTTACAGTTCCCTCTATCAAACCTCTTTAAAAAAAAAAAAAAATCTGTAAGGTCAAATAAGCTTAATTCCTCCCCTGATGTCAAATAAAATCATTTCTTCCCCTGATGGTGAGTATTGTAAACAAGAAAGAATGAGGATATTTATATCCGAACAGCATCTTTTCTGGAACGGTCTCCTCCCCCGGACTTTATATTAAATTTATTGCTTCTTGGCATCCTATCAGGTATTTACAACCGAACATCATCTTTTCTGGAACGAACGCCTCCTCCGGACTTTATGTTTATAGCTTCCAATGTCTCCGAAATGAATAAAGCATTGTGATGTACGATGTACCTATACCTCCTTTTATATACTTCCTCTGGAGTACTGGGGGGGAGATAAATGATACCAAGGAGAAGGAGAAGAAAAGGAAGATGAGGAGGAAGTGGACGAAGAGCGAGAAGGGAAAGAACAAGAGGATGAGGAGGAGAAGAAGAAGGGAGGAAGAAGAAGGAAGAAGCGAACATCACAAAAAAAAAAGAAAAAAAAGACGGAGGCGTTGCATATTGCATAACTCTGGGCAAGGCACGGCGTCTTCTTTCAATACAATTTACAATGATTCCAAAACCTCTTGGCAAACATTAAAGGTCTTGATGGATGGATGCTTCGGTTTTAAAAGATTAAAGATTTTTCTATAGGTACTTCGCCAGCACCTAAATGGGAAGTATTGTGTCTCATATCGCCCATCTGATGAGGGACATACTACAGGATGTACATACTACGAAAATACTAGGGTGGCCGAAATCTTTCTTTTCACCCTGTACAATATTCTACTCAAACGTCCCCTCTCGTGGTGAATACCCTTCCCCTTTCCCCTACCACCCTACATTTCCACGCGAGCATTTCCCCTCCATTAGGAAAATCCCCCCACCACCCATCGCCCATCTGATGAGGGACATACTACAGGATGTACATACTACGAAAATACTAGGGTAGCCGAAATCTTTCTTTTCACCCTGTACAATATTCTACTCAAACGTCCCCTTTCGTGGTGAATACCCTTCCCCTTTCCCCTACCACCCTACATTTCCACGCGAGCATTTCCCCTCCATTAGGAAAATCCCCCCACCACCCCAAATTTTCAAAGAAAAATTCAATATGGCGGTAAAGTTTGCATGCATGTGAGTGTCCAAAAATATTTTCTTTTAAGATTTCTTTTTTACTTTAAATTTTTTCCCCTAAAATTTTTCGTGAGTGTTTTTTCTACTATTTATCTAAAATTTCAAACTTTCTAATTATTTTTTTTCAAATAAAAATTAATCATTTTAATCGTGTTTGTTTTGTGATTTCTAAATTTTTTTGATAACTGCTTTTTTAGAAAATCCTCTATAGTAAATAAGTGAATAGTTTTCAAACTAAAAATAACCTTAAAATCTCTAACTAAACAAAGCGTAGCTCTAAAAATGTTTTTTTTTTTTTTTTACATCAGTAGATAAATAAAGTTGAATATAAAATAGTAGGGAGTACTGGTTTCTAAATTTTTTTGATAACTCTGCTTTTTTTTAGAAAATCCTCTAGTAAATAAGTGAATAGTTTTCAAACTAAAAATAACCTTAAAATCTCTAACTAAACAAAGCGTAGCTCTAAAAATGTCTTTTTTTTTACATCAGTAGATAAATAAAGTTGAATATAAAATAGTAGGGAGTACTGGAAAATTGAGGTTACTCTACAAAAACGGTAAAAATAACCTTCAAATTCTTTTAATAACCTACCTATTTAGGTATTGCTTTTACATTTTTTACTCTCTATCATTGAAAATTACCTACAATAAACATCGAACAGTAAAAATTCCTTACTTTTTTAAGCCTAATATATTGAAAAATTTTCAAGATAACAACAGAAAAATTGAAAAGTTTTTCGTGTATTCGGACAGGAAAGACAAATATCTGTACAGCTGTCTACTGCTTTTAAGAACAACCTATTTTTCCTTCCCTAGATACCGAGATACCGTATGTTCTATCATATTTCACATACTGCCTGGGTGATCAGAAATGAAAATAAAATAAAGGATAAGGAAAATGAGTTAAATGAGCACTAAGGAAAGGTAAAAGTGTCCAGCGGTTCGGTTAGGTTAGTCGACTTCATAGTAAAAAGTTGCCGGTTCGAACCAGGAACACTTCATCATTCCACGAAGGTACCGCGAAATTTTGGGGGGGGGAAAATCTGAAATCAATGTTGCTTATGCCAGCTACTCACTATCAGGTAGACCTGATCAGGTGTACCTGACATATTTAAGATGAGCACACACAGGTAAACTTGATATAGGTACCTGATGAGCACATACACTATCAGGTAGATCTGATCAGGTGTACCTGTCGTCAGGTCTACCTAATAGTGAGTGGCTGGCCTTAAATTTAATACCTATAGGTACAAATTAATTACCTACAGGTACCTAGGTACATATCTATGTCCCAGTATAGGTACAATACTCGTACAAACTAAAGGGAAGAACGCCAATTCGGTCCCATGACCTTTTTTCTTAGGGTCCCGTACACCTGTAATGACTTGGAGTTTAATTTTTAACCATATTACAACGTTCTTTTTTCTGTTTTTCACAAGTAGAAGATTCTGCTTTATTATTCGTACCTACTTAATCCATCAGTGAAAAAGAAAGCTCCTTTTTGTGTTCAACTTAACCCTCTAATAACATTAATCACTGCTCTAATTGTGAAAACTCCTTTTTGCATTTAAGCTTTTTTAAGCCCATATTGAAAAATTTTCAAGATAACTAGGTACAGAGAAATTGAAAAGTTTTTCGTGTATTCGGACAGGAAAGACAAATATCTGTACAGCTGTCTACTGCTTTTAAGAGCAACTTATTTTTCCTTCCCTATAGATACCGAGATACCGTATGTTCTATCATAATATTTATGATCCGTATGTTCCCAGACAGTATGGGTGATCAGAAATGAAATGGAAATAAAGGCTAAGGAAAATGAGCACTAAGGAAAAGTAAAAATGCCCAGCGGTTCGGTTAGGTTAGTCGACTTCATAGTAAAAAGTTGCCGGTTCGAACCCAGGAACACTTCATCGTTCCACGAAGGTACCGCGAAATTTTGGGGGAAAAAATCTGAAATCAATGTTGCTTAGGTCAGCCACTCACTATCAGGTAGTCCTGATCAGGTGTACCTGACATATTTAAGATGAGCACACACAGGTAAACCTGACAGGTACGGCCGAAAAGTTCCGTCTGCCAGATCTATACCTGATGAGCACATACACTATCAGGTAGATCTGATCAGGTGTACCTGACATATTTAAGATGAGCACACACACAGGTAAACCTGACAGGTACGGCCGAAAAGGTCCGTCTGCCAGATCTATACCTGATGAGCACATACACTATCAGGTAGATCTGATCAGGTGTACCTGACATATTTAAGATGAGCACACACAGGTAAACCTGACAGGTACGGCCGGAAAGGTCCGTCTACCAGATCTATACCTGATGAGCACATACACTATCAGGTAGATCTGATCAGGTGTACCTACCTGTCGTCAGGTCTAGCTAATAGTGAATGGCTGGCCTTAAATTTACCTACAGGTACAAATTAATTACCTACAGGTACCTAGGTACATATCTATATCTCAGTATAGGTACAATACTCGTACAAACCAAAGGGAAGAACGCTAATTCGGTCCCATGACCTTTTTTCTTAAGGTAGTCGACTACCGTATACCTGTAATGACTTGGAGTTTAATTTTCAACAATATTACAACGTTCTTTTTTCTATTGTTCACAAGTAGAAGATTCTGCTTTATTCGTACTTAATCCATCAGTGAAAAAGAAAGCTCCTTTTTGTGTTCAACCTAACCCTATAATAACATTAATCACTGCTCTAATTGTGAAAACTCCTTTTAGCATTTAACCTAACCCTATAATAACACTGGTCACTGCTTATTTGTGCCAGTTCTTTTGGTACCTAGCGATCACTCTAAAGTTTCAGACTAGGAAGATTCAGCTCTAAGAACATAGTGCTTGTGATGTGTTGATAGAAAGAAGAAAAAAATCAGGTAGCTATCTATTTAAGTGTGGGACCCAATCGGGACTAGACCCTCACAAACCCGGGACCCAATTGGTAGCAGAAAACAGGTTTTGGGACCGAATTGGTTCCTCCCAAGTATAGTTATATACTTTCAACCTTCCTACGTATACCAAACCAAGACAATAATAAATGCGACTACAAACTTAAGTAATGAGAGAGAGAGAGAGAGAGAGAAAGAAAGAGAGAGAGAGAGAGAGAGAGAGGAGAGAGAGAGGAGAGAGAGAGAGAGAGAGAGAGAGAGAGAGAGAGAGGGAGAGACTTCCCTCACCCTCCCTCAGCCTCCATACTAAACAGGTGGTTGTCCATTGTATTTTAGGGAGAGAGTGAGAGAGAGAAATGGAAACGGTCAAACTGAATTTTTACATGGTTTTTATTATACAAGAAGTATCTAGTTAGAGGGATGGCAAAGAACTTGTTAGCCAATCTAGTTTGGAGCACAGAGCATCTGAATTGTAAGCGCCAAGTCGCGGGTTCGATTCCCACCCGGTGCGGAATTTACCGTACACAGATAAGGTTCGTTCTCGGAACGGCTGGCTTTCTCCTATCCTGTCTTTCTTCTCTCTTCGATTTCGGTACGATAAGACCTTAGCAGTTACAGTTCCCTCTGTCAAACAGACACCCCGCCCGTAACCAATATATCAAATGTGTTTGGCACATTGCATAATCAAACTTGAAAGCCGGCGTGCATAGAATTCGAGTGATTTTGAAATCTTAGCCAGGTTCGGAGATAGAACCTTAACACGTTCACCGCCGAAGCCTTTTCGAGTATATGCTCCAGCTGGCCACGCTGATTTTGAACACTTGCTCAATTTGGGCTGAAACCCCTAACTCGTTTTTTTGAAAATTGGACTCCCATCTTTTTTCCCGTGGGGTCTTCAGATAGAACCTTAACCTCACTAGTTCCCATAATGGTTTACTGAAAATAAGCCCATTTGGACAGTCGAACTGATGATTTTTTCCGGCCCCCCTCTGGTTGGGTGTGGGCTAATGTGAGGACCTAGCTTGTCGCCGAAAGAAAGATGAAATCCACCTCATTAAAGAGTCTAAAGACCTTAATACAGCCAGCCTAGTTAGCTCCTCACTAGTTCCCATAATGGTTTACTGAAAATAAGCCCATTTGGACAATCGAACTGATGATTTTTCCCGGCCCCCCTCTGGCTGGGTATGGGTTATTGTGAGGACCTAGCTTGTCGCCGAAAGAAAGATGAAATCCACCTCATTAAAGAGTCTAAAGACCTTAATACAGCCAGCCTAGTTAGCTTAGTTGGTAGTGCGTCTGCCTTGTAAGCGCTAGGCTGCGGGTTCGATTCCCGCCCGGGGCGAATTTTATTATTGAAATCTATATCGGGAAGTTCGACACTATAATATAGCACTCCAACATCCAACAACCTAAATCAGGGGAAGTAACCCAATAATAGAGTTCTTCCACCCTAACTTGTGGCATCCTATCACTAATTTTTTTCTCAGTGGCAAGAACGTAAAGTAACCGGGTGTTCTCCTTTACCGTAGGCCAGACTCGGGCGGGTGGCTTGTCATCGAATGGAGGATAAAACCTCGTCCCTAAACACCTCAGTAGTTATAAAATGACATGAAACCTCCCCTTAAAGAAAAAATAGAAAGAGACAAAATAAGTAGGTAGATCTTTGGTTGAGGTGGGAAACTAAAATGTGATAATGTGAACTCAACACATAAGAGAGAGAGAGACAGGGAGTGAGAGAAGGAAGGGAGAGGAGAGAGAAGGGAGAAAGAGAGAGAGGGAGGGAGAGAGAGAGAGCTACAGGTGTTCAAAGTTCAGAAAGATCTCTGTTTACCTGAGGAAAACATTTTTTTTTTGGAAATTTCATATTTTCTGTGGGATTTTACACAGTGTTTCCAGTGGTGTGGGGTGAGATTTTCAAAAGGGGAAGCTATAAACTGAGATATACAGTATGTCGATTTTCCGTTTTACTGGTCTATGGCCGTATTTATCAACAAATAAATCGCTCTCAAGTCAGCCTGAAATAAAATTTAGCCAATCAGATGTTTGAAATTGAAGCTTTTTTTTTTTTTTTTGAAGAGGTTTGACAGAGGGAACTGTAACTGCTATGGTCTTATCGTCCCGAAATCGAAGAGAGAAGGAATACAGGATAGGAGAAAGCCAGCCGTTCCGAGAACGAACATTATCCCATCAGGATAAAGCTTTTCAAGAGGTCTGATAAAGGGAACTGTAACTACAGAGGTCTTATCGTCCCGAAAGCGAAGAGAGAAAGAAGACAGGATAGGAGAAAGCCTGCAACCCTTTTGAAAACGAACCTTATCTGTTTGGGAAAAAATCCGCCCCGGGCGGTAATCGGCCCGGCA
>NW_007378976.1:56228-65775 GCF_000475195.1 Diaphorina citri
ACCCCCCCCCCGGGACAACCCACCAAAAAAAAAAAAATTTTTAAAAAATTTTTAAAAAAAAAAAAAAAAAAAAAAAAAAAAAAAAAAAAAACGCGAGGGTTTGCACAATATTGTCATACTTACCTACCTTCCCACCTACTTACCAACCTACACATTATTATGTACCTCTCTATCTACCTACCTGATCTAATACGAGTTTAAATACCATAAGGTTAATGCGTAGGTGCTTTAAATCTAAAAGGTAGGAATCCTTAAATGTAGGCAGGTACCAACATATGGCATGTACCTAACATGTCTCCTCTTCATATTTATCTGTAAATGTAAAGAGGAAAAATTTCACAGGATTACCTGGGGCGGGAGATGAAAATTGCAAAAAAAAAATAATAATAATAATAATAATAAAAGTTCATTCCTAAAGCTAATAAAAAGTTCAAGGCAAGCATCAGTACTTACTTAAATATGGAGGTAGGTGGGTATCTTCATATCTAATGGAAAGAGGAAGGTGGGGCAGTGTTGGGTACCTACATTATATCTAATGGAAAAGGAATTTTAATTGTGTTGAGCATTAAATGCTTGTCACAAATGTCCTTCCTCGCTTGATAAACTACGCTAAATTTAATGACTTGACTTGGACTCGAACCACCAACCCCCAGATCCAGAGTCCACCGTGCTAACCGCTACACCACTGAGGTTGGTTCATTATATTATCTAATGGAAATTTAGAACCCCGAAGTTCCCGTTGTGTTTGGCTCATTCACCTTCCAGGGGGATTAGTATAGGGATTATGGGGCGTTTTTTGCTTTATTGAAATATGAAGGGGGTTTTAACCCCGATGATATTTCTTGCGGTCAGATGGTACGATGAAATCTCCTTGTTTCGTCAAGTTAAATCTGGGAACTCTCTTCGTTCATTTCAAAGGAAAATTCTACATAGGCCAGCCTACTTTGCTTAGTTGGTAGTGCGTCTGCCTTGTAAGCGCTAGGCCGCGGGTTCGATTCCCGCCCGGGGCGGATTTTATCCTGATGGGATAACCAAAGGAAAATTCTACATAGAGGTCGCTATTACCCGTCTTTTAATATAATAAATAGGTTTATTTTAAACTACAGTCATAGATTTTAAACTACAGTCTGGCTGGGGGACTTTAAACAGGGAGTGTACCTACCAGCCTGAATATTCCCTTGCTAAAGAGTTCGCAAGCTTGAGTACGAAGGACATCCACTCGTAAAATTTTGTAACCAAAACCAAATGTCAGCGCTGTCAGCCCAAAAGCGATCACCCTAACTAGGGGTGATTGAGAGACTGACGAAAAACGCCGACCCCGTCTGAACACGGGGAAGGGCGAGGGAAGAAAAGATAAATTTTAAATTACAAATTATGTACCTACCCCCTTAATTACCTAGCTCTTAAAATACCTAGTCCGAGAATGTTTTGTCTTTTGTCAGTAATAGCCAATCAGATGTTTGAAATTGAAGCTTTTTTTCAAGAGGTCTGATAAAGGGAACTGTAACTACAGAGGTCTTATCGTCCCGAAAGCGAAGAGAGAAAGAAGACAGGATAGGAGAAAGCCTGCAACCCTTTTGAAAACGAACCTTATCTGTTTGGGAAAAAATCCGCCCCGGGCGGTAACCGGCCCGGCATCGGCAAGGCAAACTACAAGAGCAAGTTGAATACATCATTTCCCCAAAGATAATAGTGCTTATAATAATAGTGCTTATTTATACTGCTCACATAGGACTGAAAAGTCCCTTTACTCCTGCAGTAGGCTACTACTATTATTGTGGTCAAATTCTCAAATTATATTGAGGATAAAATTCCATACCTCGGCTGGGATTGAACCCACGCCCTCCTGTTTACCAGGCGAGCGCCTTGACCACTACACCACCAATGTACCCACACTTTGCAAGTGAATAACTGTGCCAATAAGCCCTTGAGTAGAATAACTGTGCCAATAAGCGTTAAGCAACGTTACCCGCGGTTGGTATCCGGATGGTCATCTGGCCAATCGCGTGCTGACTGTTCCCGGCCCCACTCAGACTGACATGAGGAGACCGGTAGCTTGTCGCCGCCCTGTATGGAGGGTAAACCCCCCCGTACAAAACTTTGCAAAACTTCCCCAAGCTGACATGACATTCAATGAGTAATGAATAAGTCGAACCACATATTCCTGGAAATATTCTTCGACCCCCGGGGAGGATAGTAGGATACCACCCCGAAATAAAGACACGAAACAGACATACCCAGTGGCGTAGCGTCCATGTAGGGCGTGTATGGCGGCCATACACTCAAAATTTACTCAAATACCCTTAAATATTTACTTTAAATATTTATGAAGAAGTATGTGCATGACTTATGTAGTAATGTGCATGGTGATGGAAATTAGTGCCCTACACGCCTTACACTTGACTTTAGACCACGCTACGCCACTGTGGACTAGTACGTAGATGGACTAGACACACACACACGGACCAATGGCTGAAACTTTGGATTTAGGAACCACAAATCAATACTTCGATGTCTTCGATCGATACTGTTAGATTTTTCCAGTTCAGTTTTTCATTGCATTTCGACACAATAAAATGTACTTTTTCCACATAGCTTTTGATGTTTAAACTTACCACTCGTCTTTTCATTTCCATACATAAAATTCATAAAAGTTGGCAGACGGTCATGACGCACTCCTTGGACGTCAATGGATACGCGGACTAAACATTAAGGAGCGCGGTAGCGCTCCGCCCCGCCAAGTCAAGAAAGTTTGACCGCGCTACTAGAGATATTATACGCGACAGGGAAAGTACTTAGCCGCATAGAATGGAAACCCACACAAAAAATGTTTTCTTACAACACATAATATTTGAAATCAGGACATTAAGCCGGATCGAATGGCGTTGGAATTTTCGGCGTTGGGCCAAAATGGCCTTTTTCATAGGCTTCTTAAAGGCCGAAATCCAACAAAAAAGTTTTCTTACAAAGTGGTTTTTAGTTTAGGGGCCAAGTGCGCATCATATGGCGTTGGAATTTTTCGTGTACCTTTCAACGTAAATTTTGCCCAGAGGTCTTTTGGCCTTTTCGGCCTTTATTTATAAAGGCCGAAAGCCCCCACAAATGTTTTCTTACGATACATATTTGGAATCAGGGCATCAAGCCCGATCGAATGGCTTTGGAATTTTTCGTGTATCTTTCGACGTAAATTTTGTGTGGTATTATTATTAATATGTTAAGGCGGTCTCTTTTGATCCCTTATGTGCCGCGTCCATTCTAGTTTAGGACTATTGCACTGCTTTTTAAGTCTGGCTGAGGGACTATAAACAGAGAGTAGATCAGCGTCTAGCTAGGGGACTATAAAAAGGGAGAAGGCTAGCCCAAATTTCCTCACGCTATATCAATAGCGAATTAGCGAAGGTTGAGTGCGAAGGGCATCCCACTCGGAAAATTTTGTTTAGCCAAAACCAGTTGGCCTCAAAGCGATCACTCTAAAGGTGATTGAGAGGCCGACGACAAACACTACCAACCAAGCTAACTAGGCTGGCTATTAAGACTTTGATAGAGGAAACAGATTTTTTTAAAGAGGTTTGACAGAGGAACTGTAACTGCTATGGTCTTATGGTCCCGAAATCGAAGAGAGAAGGAAGACAGGATAGGAGAAAGCCAGCCGTTCGGTTGGTTCATTATGTCTAATGGAAATTTAGAACCCCGAAATTCCCGTTGTGTTTGGTTCATTCACCTTCCAGGAGGGTTAGTATAGGGATTATGGGGCGTTTTTTGCTTTATTGAAATATGAAGGGTCGAGTTTTAACCTCGTTGATATTTCTTGCGGTCAGATGGTGCGATGAAATCTCCTTGTTTCGTCAAGTTAAATCTGGGAACTCTCTTCGTTCATTCAAAAGGAAAATTCTACATAGAGGTCGCTATTACCCGTCTTTTGATCTAATATAAATAGGTAAATTTTAAACTACAGTCATGGATTTTAAACTACAGTCACATAGATTTTAAACTACAGTCATAGATTTTAAACTAGTCATAGATTTTAAACTACAGTCTGGCTGGGGGACTTTAAACAGGGAGTGTACCTACCAGCCTGAATATTCCCTTGCTAAAGAGTTCGCAAGATTGAGTTCGAAGGACATCTAGTCGTAAAATTTTGTAACCAAAACCAAATGTCAGCGCTGTCAGCCCAAAAGCGATCACCCTATTAGGGCTGATTGAGAGGCTGACGAAAAATGCCGACCTCGTCTGAACACGGGGAAGGGCGAGGGAAAAAAAGATAAATTTTAAATTACAAATTACCCCCTAATTACCTATATAGCTCTTAAAATACCCAGTCCGAGAAAGTTTTGTCTTTTGTCAGTAATTGCGTAACCTATTATTACACGATGTATTTAAAACAATAAAATGTAGACATGTAATCAAAAATAATAAAAATGACAATAATAAATACCTACCTAAATAAATAAATTAAATTCCTCAAAGTAATGTTTTCGTGGCGCGATCTCAGCCAGTGTTGCGCACCGGTTCGCCCCAATAATCGTCACGAGTAAGTTGTGTCGCGTCATTCGTACAGTGTTGTCACGTCTACGAGTTGCGATGTTGCCGGGTGAGCTTCCTTGACAAGAGGCCACCGCTTCCTGCAGAGGGCTATAGCGGCCTTCGCGGCCACAGGCCACAGCACGGCCGAGTGGAATTATTACGCGGCCGAGGGCGAGAGGATGTCATTGCTCAACGTTACAGGTAAGAATAGAATAGAATAAATAGAATAGAATAAGAATAAAATAGAATACCTAGATCAGAAAAAAAATGTATTTATATCTTCTTTCCAAGTGTAGGTTGGAGAGAAAAGCCCATTTTTTTTAAACACTAAGGCCCCTTGCACACACACCGGTTTTGGACGACCGATTTTTTACCGGTCGTCCAATAAGTGAATAGTTTTCAAACGTCGGAATGGGACCTTGCACATAAGCCGACCGGTGATCGGTGCCGGTCACTGTTGGAATTTGGACGACCGGTAAAAAATCGGTCGTCCAAAACCGGTGTGTGTGCAAGGGGCCTTAGTGTTTAAAAAAAATGGGCTTTTCTCTCCAACCTACACTTGGAAAGAAGATATAAATACATTTTTTTTCTGATCTAGGTATTCTATTTTATTCTTATTCTATTCTATTTATTCTATTCTATTCTTACCTGTAACGTTGAGCAATGACATCCTCTCGCCCTCGGCCGCGTAATAATTCCACTCGGCCGTGCTGTGGCCTGTGGCCGCGAAGGCCGCTATAGCCCTCTGCAGGAAGCGGTGGCCTCTTGTCAAGGAAGCTCACCCGGCAACATCGCAACTCGTAGACGTGACAACACTGTACGAATGACTCCCTTCTTCATCTTCTTCTTATTTCTTCGTATAATATTCGTAATCAGCGTAATCTATTAGGCAGGATAGTTTGGAAAATCCTTCCTTTTAATGTTTTTTCCTCCATCTTTTCATCTAAAAAAAGAGAAATCTTTTTCTTTCCTTCTTATATCTCTCTCTTTCTCTTTCTCTCTTTCTCACTCAGTCCTATTCGAATAAGATAAGCTACATACCTACCTACATTCTATTTCAACTCTATGCTACTATCTTTATCTCTCTCACTCTCTTCCGACTCTCAATCTCTCTTCCTCTCATTTTCATATAGCATTATGGCCTTCTTAATCCTCCTTCTCTCTCTTCTCTTTTTTCTCTGTTTCTTTCCTCATTCTCTCTCTCCCTCTCCCTCTCTCTTCCTCTCATTTTCGTATAGCATTATGGTCTTCTTAATCCTCCTTCTCTCTCTCTCTCTCTCTCTCTTTTTTTTTCCTCCTATCCTGTCCTCCTTCTCTCTTCGATTTCGGGACGATAAGACCATAGCAGTTACCAGTTCCCTCTGTCAAACCTCTTTAAAAAAAACCTAACAATAGTTCGCCTATTGTGTTAGGCTTAGGTGTAGGAAAATGATTGTGTTCACGATACACTGGTTTTGCAAAGGGTTTAGTACCGCTGTTCTAACTTTTTCCATACGACTGATAACGAATGTGGGCGTAAAGAAGGGGAGGAGAATAGAAACGAGGAAGAGGAGGAGGAGAAGAAGAAGAAGAAGAAGAAGAAGAAGAAGAAGAAGAAGAAGACGAAGAAGAAATGTATAAAAAAGAAGAAGAAGAAGGAGAAGAAGAGAAGGTGTGGAGGAAGAGAATAGAAGTAGTAGGAAGAAAGAAGGATTAGGATTACAAGAAGAAGGTGATGAAAAAGAGAAGAGAAGAAGGAGACACGGAAGGATTTGAATGAGAACTAGAACGAAGCAGGGAAAGGTAAAAGAGGAGGAGAAGGAAGAAGATGATAGGTAAACAGGAAAATGTGTAGGAGAAGGATTCAGAAAAGGGGGAGGAGGAGGAGGAAAAGGAGGAGGAGGAGGAGGAAGAGGAAATACTAGACTATCTAGAGAGAAAGAGATTACTGGTGATGCGACGAGAGGAGATGGAGGGAAATGAATAGAAGAAGGAGGAGGAGGAAGAGAAGAAGAAGGAGAAGAAGAAGAAGAAGAAGAAGAAGAAGAAGAAGAAGAAGAAAGAATAGACTAGATAAGAAAGAGATTACTGTGATGGAAATAGAGACAAGACGAGAGGAGATGGAGGGAAAGGAATAGAAGGAAAAAGAGGAGGAGGAGAACGAGGACAAACACGAAAGGAGAAGCAAAGGGATATGGAAAGAGAAGGGGAAGGAAAAGGAAGAGGAAGAGGAAAAGGAACGAAGAGAAGAATGAGATCAGGAAAGAAAACATGAAAAAAAAAACGAAAGAAGGAAAACATGAAGAAAAACGGGTTGAACTGATAGAAAAGACGACGAAGAAGAAGAAGAGGGAAAAGAAGAAGAAGGAGGAGAAGAAGAAGGAGGAGAAGAAGAAGAAGAAGGAGAAGAAGAAGAAGGAGCGGAAGAATAGAAGAAGGGGAGGAAAGCAGCAGAAAAATAGAAAGTAAAAAGAACGGTGTCAGTACATTACAAATTACAGACATAGCATGCATAACAAGTATACATACACAAATACATAATAAGTACATAGGTATACGTACCGTAAGTACATTAGATGAAACTGTAGAAAAGTAGCTATACCTACTTTCATATATAGGTACAAAAGTACATAATACATACATAGGTACCTACAAAAATAGGTACAGTAGAACCTCGATTATTTCAACTTCCATTATTTCAACTCCAAAATCCATTGTCTTTTTTCCATCTTTCAAAGGATATCCTATCTTATCAGAGGAAAAGATAGTATAAAGTTATCATTTCAACCTCGATCATTTGGCCGTGATGCTTAGCGTGTAATCAAATAAATAAATAAATTTCATCTACCCACGGTCCCAATCAGTTGAAATAATCGAGATTCTACTGTACATAGGTATAAAAGTACATAGGTAGGTATATTTTGAAACAACCATACCCGTGTAACTTACCCATCCCTGGTTGGTGGCAGTTTATCCTCACACATGACTGCGCCTACATGAATTAGAGATATGCAACCAGGTATGCAATCATGTAATGCTTGTTTGCATCAGGGGCGAATTGAAGGGGACTCAAATGTTGATTGACTCCGCTCGCCTGAAATTTTCCAAGGGCCGGATTTGGAGTCAGAGTCTGAATTTAAATCTGGTTCAAGTTTTTTTTTTTTTTTTTTTTTTTTTTTTTTTTTAAGGGGTTTGACAGTTTCAACCGGATCATTGGGAATTTGGGAGTAAAGAAACTCTTTATCAGCTTTATGTCGATGAAAAACAATAGATCGTCTTTATAACGTCTGTACAGTTTAGATTTTTCAAGTAAAGGAACGCAAAAACCGTTTCAAGCGGTGCAATATGCGTTGAGACTGTTGGGAGTAAACTTTCTATCTCTATGAGAAACAAAAGATCTCCTTTTTTTACTTTCTATTACTGTTCATATTGATTTATTTTCAAGGGGATGGGGGCTATATTTCATGTTTGTTTTATTATATTTAATCACTCAACAGGACTTAATTCGTTTGGTGGTGGGGATGACGGCTTTAATCTTCTCCCCATTCCAAAATTCCTCCACCTCCTTCTATACTCCTCCTTCTTGGCCTCCACCTCCTTACGACTTTCCATTACCCTCTTAGAGTTAATTTAAAAAATATATACTCCTCGTGAAATTCGGCCTTAGTTTGTCAAAGCAACTCCATGTCTTTCGAGCTACAAGCAGCCCCGTTATCAAGATTTTGGGGTTTGGGGGGGTGGATGCTCCATATTATAAGCCAATACTTTTACTATTACTCTGTCTTCTTGGCCTCCACCTCCTTTTCTTTCTCACCTTCTTTCTACTCCTCCTTCTCCTCTTCCTACTCTCTACTCCTCCACCTTCTTCGTTCTTTGCCTCCATTTCTCCTTCCTCCTTATTTAATTGTCCTCTTCTTCCTTCCAGTCTTACTCCATTCCTTCCCCTTCTCTCTCCTCCCCCTCCTCCTCCCCACTTTTTCTCTCCTCTCTTTTACATTCATCCTCCCCCTTTGTTCATTTGCTCTCCTTCCCCTCCCCCCTCCTTCTCCTCCTCTTTCTTCTCCTTCTCCTCTTCTTTCTACTTCTCCTGCTCCTTCTTCACCTCCTCTTCTTCTTTCCCTTTTCTTCTTCTTCTCCTCTTCCTACTCCTACTGATCTTATCCTTTCAATCGTTTGACTTCTACTCTTCCTCCTCCTTCTTCTCTCTTTCTCTTCCTTCTACTCTTTCTCCTCCTCTTCCTTGTCCTATATTTCTTTTCCTCTTCCTTCTACTTCTCCTTCTTCACCACCTCTTGAAAGTCCTCTTCTTCTTCTGCTTGTTTTTCTCCTCTATCCTTTTAATCGTTTGAGTTCTACTCTTCCTCCTTCTTCTATTTTTCTTCCTCATAATTCTTCTTCTTCTCCTCCTCCTCCTTTTCCTTCTTGTCTAATTCTTCTCTTCTATAGAAGAGGAGTATTCTCCTTTGACTTGTTCAACTCCCACTCTTTCTTCTTTCTCTTACTCCCACACTTTCACTCTCACTCCTCCTTCTCCTCTTCTTCACCTTTTTATCCTAGTCATTCTCTTCCTCCTCCTCCTTCTACTTTTCTTTCTGCTACTTTTCCTTCTCCTCCTCCTCCTTCTCCTAATCCCCCTTTTCCTCCTCTTACTTCTTCTCCATCTCTACCCCTGTGGTGACCTTTTCATTTATGAAGGGGAGGGAGACGAGAAAAAGAGGTTAGGGGAGATGGAGGGGAAGGAGAGTTGAGAAGGAGAAAAAGAGGGGAAATGAGAAGAGGAGGGAGAAGGAGGGGGAGGGGAAATGGAGGGAGGGAGACTGGAGGGCGTTTAATTTAATCTCGTTTAGAAGGTTTGCGTTTGTGTTACCGTCTCCTTAATTTGGGATCAATGGTGGGAGACATTATTTAATTGCTAGACGGCAGTGCTTCTCAAAGTCTCAAAGTTTGGGGGAACGGTTGGTCCAGTGGTAACGCGCTTGCTTGCCATGCAGAAGGTCCTGGGTTCGAATCCCACCATCGACATAAATTTGTACTCGTTTTTCGA
>NW_007378976.1:66683-67916 GCF_000475195.1 Diaphorina citri
GGAGAGAGGAGTAGTAAGAGAAAGGAAGAGGAAGAGAGAAATGTGAGAAAAAGCACAGATAAGACGAAAGAGAGAGAGAGAGAGAGAGAGAGAGGAAGGCAGATAAATGAGGGAGTGGAAGAGGTGGAGGAGAGAAAGATAAACAGAGAGAAGCATTTTAAAGGTGGCTACATACGACCAATTTAGGTACATTAGTCGAAATGAACTGATAACTGTGAAGCCAATCCTAAACTCATCATGAGTGTAGAAATCTGCTGTAGTGGAAAAGGTCCATTTTTTAAGAGATTTAACAGAAGGAACGTAACTGCTATGGTCTTATTGCGTCTCGAAAGCGAAGAGAGAGGAAAGACAGGATAGGAGAAAGCCAGCGATTTCGAGAAAGAAACATACCTTGAAGTTGATGGGTAGATTGAAGACAAAGGTAGCCTAAAGTTGACAATACGCATTATTTAAGTCGAGTCCATTCGTTCAGTACTGTCTGGGGCCCCTTTCCTCCATCTTTTCATCTAAAAAAAGATAAATCTTTTTCTTTCCTTCTTATATCTCTCTCTGTCTCTCTCTCTTCTCTATTTTCTCTGTTTCTTTCCTCATTCTCTCTCTCTCTTTCTTACTCAGTCCTATTCGAATAAGATAAGCTACATACCTACATTTTATTTCAACTCTAATGCTAACTATCTTTATCTCTCTCACTCTCTTCCGACTTTCAATCTCTCTTCCTCTCATTTCCGTATATGTAGCATTAATCCTCCTTCTCTCTCTCTCTCTCCCTTTTTTTTTTTCTTGTTCGTAATATCTTCCTTTTACATTTCTTTCCTGTGATATTATTATTATTTAATCCTGTTTAGATACTGTGTATAAGAAGTAAGAAGATGTAATACGCAAATACTTATCTATACATTTTTCATACCTAATTCTCGTCATTTTTCTCTTTGTTTCAGTGAAAAAGGCTCATTTCGAAGGACCCCAAAGTAAGTATACAAAATTATGTAAATACCTACCGCCTCTAGTCCTCTCCTCTTTACACCCAAAATAAGCATCATTCAATAGGATGATCTTTGTTCCTCTCTCTCTCTGTCTAGCTAGAGGCGATTGAGTATTGAGTATGATATTATTTTTCTCTGAAAAAAAGAAGAAAAAAAAAAGAACATGTAATGTAACGGGAGAGAGAGAGAGAGAGAGAGAGAGAGAGAGAGAGAGAGAGAGAGAGAGAGAGAGAGAGAGAGAGAGAGAGAG
>NW_007378976.1:68005-74344 GCF_000475195.1 Diaphorina citri
TACGCAATTTTCTGATCTATAAAGAAAAAGATAGGAGCTAGGTGAGTAGATTCTTATACTAGGTACCTAACATAATAATATCAAAAGCTAAGTACCTTCCTTCTTAGTATTGTATTTTATTTAACCATTACCTAACCCAAGATTCCAAGAACCGAAAATTCGAGAGTGGGGTTGAAAATCTCGTAGTCGGGATAATCAGCTGATTAAAAAAATTTGCTGTTCGCATTAACCGAGAAAAAAATGGCGACTCTATCGTTAACCGCAGTCGAGAGCTTGGTTTAGTATGGCAAGAGGGGAAACGTAAACCTAAAATTGGTTAACGCCCCTCACGTCATGAACACACTTCCATGTGAGGGGAGGTAGTGACCTTGAATAAACCGCGCTTGGGTTCCCGCAAAGTGGTTAACGCCCCTCACGTCATGAACACACTTCCATGTGAGGGGAGGTAGTGACCTTGAATAAACCGCACTTGGGTTCCCGGTTAATTGTTAAATAAAATGCGACATAAATGTTATACCTACCTATTTACCTGTCTAGCCTTTATTTATCTAATACCTACCATAAAGGACCAAATGAAGGGGGCATATTGCATGACTCTTCAAAAAGCCCACACTGAAAAAAAAAAAAAAAAAAAAAAAAAAAACTTTTAAAGCATAAAAAACGTGCACCACGCTTTACAATAAATATGAGGGATGGTTGTGAAAATGTGTCAACTAGTCCCCGCCCTCCCGTCCAGATATTGACCATGATCCAGATATTGACATGTTGCTTAACCTCCAATGTCCTGTTGGGGAAAAGATGTATCAAATGACTTCATAACCATTATTGTGTGTCAAACGTAGCTAAATTGCTGGCTTTAAATCTTCTGTGACTACTGCATCTCCTATTTCTCTGTACAACATCAACAGAGGTTTGTACATTTTAACCTTTTGCGGACAGATTCATGTGTCACATGAAATCATGGTTCCGCCATTATGGTAGGAGAAATATAACTTGAATCTGGCGATACGGTAGGATTCATGTCCAGCATGAAGCTACAGATTTACTCGCTACGGTCGGCTTGATTTTTACAGATAGGAGGCGTTACGGTAGGACGTGCCTAGGAACTTGTGTATCTTTTGCTCCTTTCAAATGCAGACTGAAAAGCCGGTGTTTGTTTATTATGATTCCAAAGCATTCGGAATTATAGTCCGAAGATTTCCGAAGAAGACAAAAAAAACCAGATGTTTCTATCTCAACTAGGAAAAAAAAGAAAATAAATTAAAAGCGAGGGAACAATTTCATGTGTGACATGAAGCCTACCACAAATCGCTTTTCGGAGGTTTCATGTCTCACATGAATCCTACCGTATTTGAAAAAAATGTTTTGTTTACGTCTGACTGTAACAACAACGCTTGAGTTTCATGTGGGACATGAATCCTACCGTAAGAGCGATTCTGGTGAAATTGATTCTGTACGCAAAAGGCTAAGATCTAGTGAAAAAGCGGTGTAAAGTGAGTAAGGCTGGTGTTTTACGGTCGAGTGTACTGGCGGGCGGAAAACACTGCCTTTACATCTCAAGCCAATAAATTATACCGGTATTACCAATATACCAATTTATTATGACGGTTTCACCGACGTATTATACCAATTTTCCACCGGTTTGAACGGTGCTTTAGGTCTGTTGAACCTCCTCATTTATTTGGGAGGGAGGTGGTACCTATGAAACAACATAATATCAGAAGGAACATTTTAATTTGATTACATTGACCACTTCTCTATTTTTTTTTTTTTTTTTTTTTTTTAAGAGGTTTGACAGAGGGAACTGTAACTCTAGGGTCTTATCGTCCCGAAATCGGAGAGAGAAGGAAGACAGGATAGGAGAAAGCCAGCCGTTCCGAGAACGAACATTATCCCATCAGGATAAAATCCGCCCCGGGCGGGAATCGAACCCGCGGCCTAATGCTTACAAGGCAGACGCACTACCAACTAAGCTAACTAGGCTGGCATAGATCTTCTTTATAACGTCTTCTTTATAACAGTTTAGATTTTTCAAGTAAAGAAACGCAAAAACCGTTTCAAGCGGTGCAATATGCGTTGAGACTGTTGGAAGTAAACTCTCTATCTCTGTGAAAAACAAAAGATCTCCTTTTTTACTTTCTATTACTATATTTATGATTATTTTCAAGGGGATGGGGGCTATAATTCATGTTTGTTTTATTATATTTACTCACTCAACAGGACTTAATTCGTTGGGTGGTGGGGATGACGGCTTTAATCTTCTCCCCATTCCAAAATTCCTCCACCTCCTTCTATACTCCTCCTTCTTGGCCTCCACCTCCTTTTCTTTCTCACCTTCTTTCTACTCCTCCTTCTCCTCTTCCTACTCTCTACTCCTCCACCTTCTTCGTTCTTTGCCTCCATTTCTCCTTCCTCCTTATTGTCCTCTTCTTCCTTCCAGTCTTACTCCATTCCTTCCCCTTCTCTCTCCTCCCCCTCCTCCTCCCCACTTTTTCTCTCCTCTCTTTTACATTCATCCTCCCCCTTTGTACATTTGCTCTCCTTCCCCTCCCCCCTCCTTCTCCTCCTCTTTCTTCTCCTTCTCCTCTTCTTTCTACTTCTTCTGCTCCTTCTTCACCTCTTCTTCTTTTTTCCCTTTTCTTCTTCTTCTCCTCTTCCTAACACTGATCTTATCCTTTCAATCGTTTGACTTCTACTCTTCCTCCTTCTTCTCCTCCCCTTTCATCCTTCTACTCTTTCTCCTCCTCTTCCTTGTCCTATATACATATATTTCTTTTCCTCTTTCTTCTACTTCTTCTTCACCACCTCTTAAAAGTCCTCTTCCTCTTCTTCTTCTGCTTGTTTTTCTCCTCCATCCTTTTAATCGTTTGACTTCTACTCTTCCTCCTTCTTCTATTTTTCTTCCTCATAATTCTTCTCCTCCTCCTCCTCCTCCTTTTCCTTCTTGTCTAATTCTTCTCTTCTAGAAGAGGAGTATTCTCCTTTGACTTGTTCAACTCCCACTCTTCCTTCTTCCTCTTCCTCCCACTCCCACTCCTCCTCCTCCTCCTCCTCCTTCTCCTCTTCCTACTCCTACTGATCTTATCCTTTTAAACGTTTGACTTCTACTCTTCCTCCTCCTTCTCTTTCTTATCTCCGTGTTCTTCCTTGTCTTCTTCTCCTCCTCCTTTTCCTTCTTGTCTAATTCTTCTTCCTTCGTCTCCAACGCCCTCTCCTCTTACTTCTTCTTCTTCTTCTGTTCTAACTACTTCTCTTCTCCTTTGACTTGTTCAACTCCCACGCTTTCTTCTTCCTCTTCCTCCCACTCCTCCTTCTCTCACTCCTCCTTCTCCTCTTCTTCACCTTTTTATCCTACTCATTCTCTTCCTCCTCCTCCTTCTACTTTTCTTTCTGTTACTTCTCCTTCTCCTCCTTCTCCTAATCCCACTTTTCCTCCTCTTTCTTCTTCTCCATCTCTACCCCTGTGGTGACCTTTTCATTTATGAAGGGGAGGGAGACGAGAAAAAGAGGTTAGGGGAGATGGAGGGGAAGGAGAGTTGAGAAGGAGAAAAAGAGGGGAAATGAGAAGAGGAGGGAGAAGGAGGGGGAGGGGAAATGGAGGGAGGGAGACTGGAGGGCGTTTAATTTAATCTCGTTTAGAAGGTTTGCGTTTGTGTTACCGTCTCCTTAATTTGGGATCAATGGTGGGAGACATTATTTAATTGCTAGACGGCAGTGCTTCTCAAAGTCTCAAAGTTTGGGGGAACGGTTGGTCCAGTGGTAACGCGCTTGCTTGCCATGCAGAAGGTCCTGGGTTCGAATCCCACTATCGACAAAAATTTGTACTCGTTTCGATTGCAAATATTTCAACGGGTTACTTTCTGGTGTTCTCGTGTTGACCCAGCACCAAAATTTGTACTCGTTTTTCGATTGCAAATATTTCACCGGGTTACTTTCTGGTGTTCTCGTGTTGACCCAGCACCTAAATTTTGTACTCGTTTCGATTGCAAATATTTCAACGGGTTACTTTCTGGTGTTCTCGTGTTGACCCCAGCACCTAAATGGGAAGTATTGTGTCTCTTCTCGCCCATCTGATGAGAGGTATACTACGGGATGGGCATGCTACGAAACAGGCCACAAGCGTCTAATGTAGCAGTTGTTCCATTGCTACGAAATAAAAACGGCGGTGGAACACTCATCTTAAAAAAAAAGTTGTCGCCACCGCGGACCATTTTTCACGTCTCCAATCTTTCCGCGGCAAACCTGACGCTCGAGGCACACTAGAGTGCCGCGGTACACAGTTTGAGAAGCACTGCATTATACGGTATACGGGGTGGTCGAATAAAAAGAGGGAGAGAGAGAGAGAGAGAGAGAGAGAGAGAGAGAGAGAGAGAGAGAGAGAGAGAGAAAGAGAAAGAGAGAGAGAGAGAGAATTTTTCTCTACGCAATTTTCTGATCTATAAAGAAAAAGATAGGAGCTAGGTGGGTAGATTCTTACTACCTAACATAATAATATCAAAAGCTAAGTACCTTCCTTCTTAGTATTGTCGTACTTTATTTAACCATTACCTAACCCAAGAACCGAAAATTCGAGAGTGGGGTTGAAAGGAGTTTTTTAGTCCGTCCTTCCTTTATTATTACAATAGTAATAAATAAATTAAAAAAAGGTATAAGGGACGGACTATTGTATTCGCTTCGGTGTCGGTCTGTCTGTCAGTCTTAATTTAAGACCGGTTTTAGCTTCACCTATGTTAAGCTACGCCGAGGAAGGCCAATAAATGGATGGGTGACTTAAACATTTTATTGGTAGGTAGTTATGTATTAGGAAACATTAAAAGGAATAAAGGGAGTACGGGCTTTAGTCTTGATTTTAAATCATTACATGTAAGTAAAAGCAAAAGTCAAATCAATAATAATAAACTGAATATTAAACTAATTAGGTAGGTACATAGGTACTGATTTTCTCTAATCACGATCGAATAAACTACGGGATGAAAAATTCCCGGAGGGACGGGCCCAGCTTGTTTTTATTTTGTTTTAGTTACCTATAGGTACCTACCTTATTTATTTACCTCCTTTATGCTAAAATTGAACTTCTGTTCTCTCGATCCTCAGGTTCCCAGTACAATTCATACGTGACCTTGAAACTGCAGAATGTCAAATCCACCACGGTCACCGTCAAAGGTCCAAGCCCTTGCTGGGAACAGGACTTCCTCTTGTAAGTATTTTCTTAGACCTATAGGTCACGGGTTCGATACCCGCCCGCGGGGTGGATTTTATCCCAAACAGATAAGGTTCGTTCTCGGAACGTCTGACTTTCTTCTATCCTGTCCTGTGTCCTCCTATTTCGCTTTCGGGACTATAATACCTCGGCACATACAGGTCCCTATTTTCACCTCGATATTGTACCGAGGCAGTGGCGTAGCGTCCATGTAGGGCGTGTATGGCGGCCATACACTCTAAATTTACTCAAATACCCTTTAAAATTGACTTTAAATATTTATGAAGAAGCATGTGCATAACTTATGTAGTAATGTGCATGGTGATGGAAATTAGTGCCCTACACGCCTTATACACTTGATTTTAGACCACGCTACGCCCCTGTACCGAGGATATTCTTTATTCCTCTAAAACAGTTCTCACTTTAATATGAAACCTCTAAAGGAGAAAAATGAGGCATCATCTCTTCTAAAGTCCTATAAATTTAAAGGTAGGTATTTCCTACACTTGAAAAATGTAGGAAAAAAAGGTACCTGCACAGTACCTACCTATGTACATAATACCCTGCAACAAAAAAGAAGCTTCATTTAATTCCTATTAGTAATGAGATTATTTCATAGCTTTACATGAATTTCAAAAATATGATGAAGGAGAAGAAGAAGGAAAAAAAAGAAGAAGAATAAGGAGGAGGAGAAGGAGGAGGAGGAGGAGAAGAAGTTCCTTATCCTATAGGAAGGAAAGTAATGTAATCGGGTCAAATTTTCGATGGTCAGTATTTAGTGTCAAAACACGTTTTGAGGTCCCTGGAGCCTGAATCGAAAGATTCAGCCATTGGTCCGTGTGTGTGTCTCTCTGTCTGTCTGTCTGTAAAAAAATATCTCGAGAACGGTAAGAGCTAGAGACTTGAAATTTGGTAATGTAGCTGTCAAATGTGACAAGGATGCGACACAAGTTTGCCAAAACGTGTTTTGGCAATAAAAACTGACCATCGAAAATTTGACCCGTTTACATTACATTCCTTCCTATAGGATAAGGAAAGTAAAAAGAGCTAGTACCTACAACGTACATAGCTAGAGCCTAGAGCTGTAGTGTCTGGCTTATTCAACACACTGTGGAAGCCTGTGCTATTTCTCCATTCAT
>NW_007378977.1:0-74648 GCF_000475195.1 Diaphorina citri
CTGCTGGAGTAAAGGGACTTTTCAGTCCTATGCGAGCAGTATAAATAAGCACTATTATTATTATTATTATTATTACTATTATTACTCGGACTCTATGACTGTATTTTATTGTAAATTGTAACATGTTCGAGAAAAATATCAATCGTCTGGCAGACAGTTTACGAGTGAAGACAGTAAGTCACGTGACCCTGTCTATTTTCTAACCTATCACCAATATTAGGCTCATTTTCTGGAGATTTGCAAAGGTGTTTGGAAAGGAAGTTACCTACTACTTATGATGTAGTAGGTACAGAATTACAGATTCGGTAACCTCGGAGCCAGTTTTTTTTTTAACTTTGGACAGAGTATAGGTACCTACATAGGTATACAGTTCGAGCGATAACCCAGGTCTTATAACAATGCAATAGGTAGATATTAGGTGTTTTGCTTAGTTGAATAGGTAGTAGGTAACTACTAATAGTATTTTGGTACCAACGGAGACGCGATAGTATCAATAGCGTGGTCTTGACCTATTTTAACGGAATTACCTACGGTAGATTATCAGGTATTTGTAGAGGTATTATGGGTTATTAGACTCATCTATTAGTTACTATTAATGTCATTAGGTACAGTAATGCTTTATTTAGCCAGACAGACCCTGAAGTAATGCGGAAGTATATCCAATGAAAATATTTAAGATAGCCAAGGGATCGAAAGGACAGTTTGGCGTCCAAATGTAGTCTGATTAGCGTTAACACTTATATGGGTTATTAGACTCATCTATTAGTTACTATTAATGTCATTAGGTACAGTGGTGCTTTATTTAGCCAGACAGACCCTGAAGTAATGCGAAAGTATATCCAATGAAAATATTTAAGATAGCCAAGGGATCGAAAGGACAGTTTGGCGTCCAAATGTAGTCTGATTAGCGTTAACACTTACATCCCTCTTAGACAGGTCCGACTCTAACTCGAGAATGAATTACAATATTTTTTCTGTCCTATAGTCAAGTGAAAACAAAGTACCTACATACCTATTCTAATTCATTCTCCAGTTAAAATTTGCATTTTCCATTTGCTTACGAAAATTCTGTACCTACCTACGTACGGAATTTGTGAAAATTGAAATCTCACAGTGAGTTATTCAGGCGAATGATGGTTTGCTATAATAGAGGAACAAAGGCTTACGTACGCCTGACTGACTGAGGCTGACAATCCTACTGTGGCAGCGCTATTCACTTCAACGCTTTCATCACCAGGGCCTTTACTACTCTAAACGGGCCCCATAGAGCACACGAGCCGAAAACATTTGTTTCGAGTTTCAAATATTGAGCTATTTTCAAAATAAAACCTAGTGCACATACATATAGAAAAAAAAAGTTTCAAAAATGAGTCTACAGAGGGGCTAGATTGTTAATTAAAAATAATAATAATAATAATAATTTCTGGATCATTGAGAAACAATGTTTCGATTCCCACCTGGGGCGATCATTATTCTAATCCTAAACAGATTAGGTTCGTTCTCGGAAAATCTGGCTTTCTCTAATCCTGTCCTCTCTTCGTTTTCGGAACACTAAGACAAGACAAGACCTCCGTTCTTACATCAGTTCCCTCTATGAAATCTCATTTAAAAAAGAAAAAATAGTAAGTATAATAATAATAAACGCCCGCCCCTGGTTTGCCTTTGTATCCGTTCTGTGACAAATCCATCCCTGGTCTTGTGACATGAACATTTTCGGAGGCGAAATTTCGTATCGGGTTACGAATTTACGAAACGAAAAATAATAAACGAGAATGCCTCTGGGGGATGGCGGAAACAATATTAAATTTATTATCAAATCCGAATCACAGATTGTAATATTGTTATTGAAGGACGACGAGGAGGAGAAAGAGGAGGAGGATGAAGGAGGAGGAGGATGAAGGAGGAGAAGAAGGGGGAGGAGGAGGAAGAGGAGGAGAAGGAGAGGAACATTATAAGGAGAACAAGGGAGGTGAAGTGTTTGAGAAGATGGAAGAAGTAGAGGAGGAGAAAGAGGGAGGAGAAGGAGGAAGGGGAGAGAGGAAAAGAAACAAGGAGGAAGAGGAGGAGAATAATATAGGTAACGAAATAGACCAGAAGACAGAAAGGGATGAGGAGGATTAGGAGAGGAAGGAGGATGCAGAGGGGGAGAGGGAGGGGGAGAAGAAAGGGGATTAGGAGAAGGAGAAAGAGGAGGAGAAAAATATAATGAAAAAGAGCAGAAAACGGAAGAGGAAGAGGAGGAGGATTAGGAGAAGAAGGAGGGAGGAGGATGCAAAGGAGGAGAGGGAGGAATACTGAAGAGAAAGAAAGAGGAAAAGGAGAAGGAGGAAGGGGATATAGGGGAGGAAGAGAAGGAGGAGGAGAATAATATAATGAAAAAGAGCAGAAGACGGTGAGAAGGAGAAGGAGGGAGGAGGATGCAGAGGAGGAGAGGGAGGGAATATTGAAGAGAAAGAAAGAGGAAGAGGAAGAAGAGGAGGACGAGGTGATAGAGAAAATGAGAGAGTGGAGAAGGAGGAGTAGGAGAAGACAGAGGAGATAGAGGAGGAATTAGAAGAAGAATGAGGATTAGAAGAAGAAGTAAAAAAAGAAGAAGAAGAGAGGAAGAGTTGTAAGGAGTGACACAGTAGGAGAATGGGGAGAGGAGAGAATGAGAAGCAGGAAGAATAAGATTAACAAAAGAATGGAAGAGGAAAAAGAAGACGGATAAGAGACAAAGGGAGGCGAAGAAAGTGGAAACACAATAACAAAAGAAAATAGGAGAAGAAAGGGGGGAAGAGAAGAATTCTCCGTTGAACAATAATGAACGGAATAGAGAAAGGAAGGAAATGGAATAAAAGAGGAAAGGGGAGAGAGAGAAGGAAGAGAAGAAAAAAGAAAAATCCTTCAATTTTTTCCCCGAGTTCGAAGTTCAATAATGAAATTTAAACTCGGATTTTTTTATTTAATAAAAGAGAAAGAAACAACAAACAAACAAATAATAGAAATACGTTGGTATAAGAAAAGGAGAGGTTATTGTAGTTCTTGGTAAATATGCTATTATTTATTAAACCTACTGAAAAAATAATAAATAGGTATAGTGGTTCTGCAAATCTTTATGTAGGTATTGTGTGTGTTGAACATTTTTGGCAAGTTTATAATGAAAATAAATAAAGAAACAAACAAACAGACAAAGAAATTGAAAATAGTCGAATTAAAAGAACTAAAAGGCAGAACTCACTTCCTTCATTCAATTAAATTTCGATCCATCTACCTATCTAGATTCTAGATTGATAAAATAGACCGATTTGTAGAAACATAGGTAGATGAATTCCTACATCGATTAACAAATCAACTGTAATTTCTCGGGGCGATGTTCAGTAGAAATAGAAATGCATTTACACATGCAATGCAGAAATAATGCAAAAGGAATGCTATGGAGAAGTTATGCTACGAAGTAGTTATACTATGAAGAAGGTATGCTAAATGAAGTAGATGTGAATCAGGAATGCTATGAACCTCACACTATTCAACTGAGGACAATTAAAACATGTCGTACCGCATTTATGGCACACATGCCAACAAGTTTAATAATGATAAAGGCGGCATGAGGCATGCAAAAAAGTTTAACTATGATAGAGTCGGCATGCCAAAAAGTCAAACTATGTTAAAGGCGGTAGGTACGACAAAACGACATGCGGTATGCTGTAGAATCTGTAGATGCATCCAATACGATGATCTACACGGGCCGTTCGATAAGTTCGTGGACTCGGATACTTCTCTTCTTGGTATGATGTCCAAACTTAGGTGCCACTGCAAAGTATGTCTTGTTTTAGGATGGTACACCAAGTTTCATACGTTCCTATTATTAGCCTTTGATTCACAGCTATCGATTGATGACGAGTTCGATAGGCTTTTTATAATGGATAATTCCGAGGTGCGGGCAAATGATTATTTTTCATTTTTTTAAGAACGATTCGGGAATCAAAATAAAAACCGCATTAGATTCAAATTGCGATACCGGATGTAGTCAGGGTTTTTTTTCCACTCCTGGTTTGCCCTCAAAAAAAAAAAAAAAAAAATAAAAAAAAAAAATAATAAAAAAAAATGACAGTTCAACTCAAAACAATACCGGAATAACAATGATGACTATACTCTGTCCGAAGTAAAAAAAAAAAGTTGTGACTTTCGTTAGAAATGAATAGCTCACTCCTAAAGGGGATTTAGCTAAAAACTGGATGCCACAGGTGCGAAAACCTTTGAACCAATCAGAAGGCGCCTTTCTTTACTCGTACAGTGTGGCACAAATAAGAGTGTTACTCTGGTTAGGCCACATAAACCTGCCTCGGCGGTGTAGTGGTCAAGACGCTCGACTGGTAAACAGGAGGGCGTGGGTTCAATCCCAGCCGAGGTATGGAATTTTATCCTCAATATAACTTGAGAATTTGACCACAATAATAGTAGTAGCCTATATACTGCTGGAGTAAAGGGACTTTTCAGTCCTATGCGAGCAGTATAAATAAGCACTATTATTATTATTAATATTAGACTCATTTTCTGAAGATTTTTAAAGGTGTTTGGAAAGGAAGTTACTACTTATGATGTAGTAGGTACCTAGGTACAGAATTACAGATTCGGTAACCTCGGAGCCAGTTTTTTTTTTAACTTTGGACAGAGTATAGGTACCTACATAGGTATACAGTGGAGAGGAATATTGTGAGGAGAACAAGGAAGGTGAAGAGGAGGATTATAGGAGAAGAAGGAGGGAAGAGGATGCAGAGGAGGAGAAGGAGGAAGAGGAGGAGAAGGAGGAGGAAGAGGAGAAGAAGGAGGAGGGAGAGGAGAAGGAGGAGGGAGAGGAGAAGGAGAAAGAGGAAGTGAGTATAATGATAAAAAAGAGCAGAAGGCGGAAGAGGATGAGGAGGAGAATAAAAAGGAGAAGGACAAAGAGGAGGAGGATGAAGGAGGAGGAGAAGGGGGAGGAGGAGGAAGAGGGAGGAGAAGGAGGAAGAGGAGAAGAAACAAGGAGGAGTAGGGGAGGATAATATAATGAAATAGAGCAGAAGACAGAAGGGGATGAGGAGGATTAGGAGTGGAAGGAGGATGCAGAGGGGGAGAGGGAGGAAGAGAAGAGAGGGGATTAGGAGAAGGAGAAAGAGGAGGAGAAAAATATAATGAAAAAGAGCAGAAGACGGAAGAGGAGGACGATTAGGAGAAGAAGGAGGGAGGAGGAGGATGCAAAGGAGGAGAGGGAGGAATATTGAAGAGAAAGAAGATGGGGGCACGGTTGGTCCAGTGGTAACGCGCTTGCTTGCCATGCAGAAGGTCCCGGGTTCGAATCCCACCATCGACAAAAATTTCTTTTCGATTGCAAATATTTCAACGGGTTACTTTCTGGTGTTCTCGTGTTGACCCAGCACCTAAATGGGAAGTATTGTGTCTCTTCTCGCTCATCTGATGAGAGGCATACTACGGGATGGGCATGCTACGACACAGACCACAAGCGTCTAATGTAGCAGTTGTTTCATCGCTACGAAATAAAAACGGCGAACAAGGAGGAAGAGGAGGAGAATAATATAGGTAACGAAATAGACCAGAAGACAGAAAGGGATGAGGAGGATTAGGAGAGGAAGGAGGATGCAGAGGGGGAGAGGGAGGGGGAGAAGAAAGGGGATTAGGAGAAGGAGAAAGAGGAGGAGAAAAATATAATGAAAAAGAGCAGAAAACGGAAGAGGAAGAGGAGGAGGATTAGGAGAAGAAGGAGGGAGGAGGATGCAAAGGAGGAGAGGGAGGAATACTGAAGAGAAAGAAAGAGGAAAAGGAGAAGGAGGAAGGGGATATAGGGGAGGAAGAGAAGGAGGAGGAGAATAATATAATGAAAAAGAGCAGAAGACGGTGAGGAGGAGAAAGAGGGAGGAGGATGCAGAGGAGGAGAGGGAGGAAATATTGAAGAGAAAGAAAGAGGAAGAGGAAGAAGAGGAGGACGAGGTGATAAAGAAAATAAGAGAGTGGAGAAGGAGGAGTAGGAGAAGACAGAGGAGATAGAGGAGAAATTAGAAGAAGAATGAGGATTAGAAGAAGAAGAAGAAGTAAAGAAAGAAGAAGAAGAAGAAGAAGAAGAAGAAGATGAGAGGAAGAGTTGTAAGGAGTGACACAATAGGAGAATGGGGAGAGGAGAGAATGAGAGAGAAGCAGGAAGAACAAGATGAAGAAAAGAATGGAAGAGGAAAAAGAGGACGGATAGGAGACAAAGGGAGGCGAAGAAAGTGGGAACACAATAATAAAAGAAAATAGGAGAAGAAAGGGGGAAGAGAGGAATTCTCCGATGAACAATAATGAACGGAATAGAGAAAGGAAGGAAATGGAATAAAAGAGGAAAGGGGAGAGAGGAGGAAGAGAAGAAAAGAAAAATCCTTCAATTTTTTTTCCCCAAGTTCGAAGTTCAATAATGAGATTTATACTCGGATTTTTTTATTAAATAAAAGAGAAAAAACAACAAATAAATAACAAATAGGTACATAATAGAAATACGTTGGTAGAAGAATAATAGAGGTTATAGTCGTTTTAGGTAAGTAGGTACACAATAATTTATTTACCTAATCTAGGTACCTACTCTGAATTGTACACCTTAGTTCACAAAGGGTACAAGTGACTTTTTTTGCGAAATCGAGTTATGTGTTAAAATGGGTTGATAAAAATGATACCTACGTATACCTACTACCTAGGTATCATTTTTACGAAGTATCCTTTGTGCTCCGTGTTTATACACCTTTCATTGACCCATTTTAACACATAACTCGATTTCGCAAAAAAAGTCACTTGTACCCTTTGTGAACTAAGGTGTACAAATAAGAAATAGGTACCTATGGTAACTATAGTGGCTTTGTGAACCTTCAGGTGTGTATTGAACAATTTTGGCAAGTTTCATCGAAATCGGATAATACCTGAACCTTTTGGAGAAACAAACCGAATTAAAATCGGCGAATTAAAAGGACTAAAAGGTAGAACTCGCTTTGTTCATTTAATTACATTGCGATCTATCCATCTAGATTCTAGATTGATAAAAACAGACCGTTTTGTAGAAACATAGATGAAGTCCTACATCGATTAACAAATCTCTACTGTAATCTCCCCGGGCGATGCTCCGTAAAAATGCATTTACACATGCAATGCAGAAATAATGCATGAGGAATGCTGTGAAGAAGTTAGGTATGCTACAAAGTGGTTATACTATGAAGAAGGTATGCTAAATGAAGTAGATGTGAAGCAGGAATGCTATGAAGTTATGAACCTCACACTATTCAACTGAGGACAATTAAAACATGTCGCACCGCATTTATGGCACACATGCCAACAAGTTTAATAATGATAAAGGCGGCATGAGGCATGCAAAAAAGTTTAACCATGATAGAGTCGGCATGTCGCAGATGCCTCCACGTAAAATACAATATTGTCAGCCTAGTTAGCTTGGTTGGTAACGCGTCTGCCTCCCCCCCCAGGGCGGATTTTATCCTGATGGGATAATGTTCGTTCTCGGAACGGCTGGATTCTCCTATCCTGTCTACCTTCTCTCTTCGATTTCGGGACGGTAAGACCTTGGCAGTTACAGTTCCCTCTGTCAAACCTATTAAAAAAAATACAATAGATACCATTTACTTCTAGTAAATGACCACACAAATGAAGAAGTACAAGTAGAAGTATATAGGTTCTACCTACCTATGTAGATTTGTAGTAGCTCAACCCATCCTTTAGGGCTGTTTGCCCCTACACCTAAGCCTCGGAGTGAGCTTTTTGTGTATGGAGTTATGGAGTTAACCTACCTATGTGCTCATGCTCAATGATTTGTGAATGGCCACGGTACCACAATCTGAGTTCTTGCGGTGTGAGTAAAACAATTAGAACAATCTGATTGGCTAAAAAGTTTGAAATCAACCAATCAGATTGCTTGATTCAAATTGTGTAAAATTAAACCAGGTTTAAACTCAAATTGTAGTCGTGACAATAGATAAACACATGCCTAGATAAATGAGAGAGAGAGAGAGAGAGAGAGAGAGAGAGAGAGAGAGAGAGAGAGAGGACAATAAGATCTCTGTTGTTACAGCTCCCTCTATCAAACCTCCTAAAATAATAATAATAATACTTATCTACCCTAGGGTGCGATAATACTACATACTGCATTCCGCACACAGGATTCCATTAGAAAAGTACCCCCATTTCAATGTAATGGGAAACATTTAATAATAAACAAAGCAGCTGCCAGCCTTTGACTGGTTTCACATCACAGCCAAAACCATCATTCCATTGGAATTAAACCATCATTCCAATAAAATGTGGTTCTAACTTCTAACTTACCGTCAAGTCTGTCTCGAATATAATCCTGTAGGGCAAACCAATCCCGGATGTCCTCTATCCGGATCCGAATATCCGGCGATATCAGCGCCATCTGTAACGGAGACATCGTCTGCATCGACGACTTTCGACGTCGACCCCAGACGTCGCTCGTACACCTGTGCAAAGGTCTGCTCGGGCCTTGGCTCAAAGGTCCGTGTCTTACAGTAGTTTGTGCTGGTTTTGTGATGGGTTTAAACACTAGTACATTTTTGTCATTACGTTGAACTTCTTTTCCATTGACAGCATCCACTCCATTTCTGCTTAGAGTCTGAATAGTATTTATGTTAACATTTTTTACGTGTCCATCTTGCCATCTCAAATCTTTGCTCAAACCTTCAAAGCTGTTCATATTCCCGATGGCAACGGAGCTCACACTTCTTCTCAATGAGTTCTTACGTCTGTCACTTTTGTTGGGGACAATTTTGCTCGCAATCGCTTGTATACCATTGCTGACGACAGTTTTAAGGTCGCTCATACTTTTGAGACTGGATTTACTGGAGCTTCGACTGATGGGTTTGCTCACTACAAACTGGATACCGCTGTCTTTGTTGGCCACTTCTTCGTCATATGTTTGTATCCCAGTGCTATATTGCCGTTTGAAATATCTTGTAAGGGTGTCTAAAGCTTCATCACGGGGAGATGGACTGTTTGTCGCTTCTTTAGGAGATCTCGGAAAAGTGTTGTGTTTGATAATCGTGGCTTCTGTTACTTTACTTGAACTGGTTTCGTGGTTTGTAATCATAGCTCTTGTTCCATTTACTGGTAAGGTTCTAAATTCCTGATTTGATCTTTCTTCTCCATCATTTGTGCTATCTCCTGGTCTGTTGTTTTTGTCGCTGTAGTTTTTGTTCGCATTGTCATTGTTCTTTTCGTCAATATTAATTTTTTGGATGTTTGTATTTGTTTGGGTGTTTGTATTTGCATCACTGTCGCTCAAACCGCCCTGATCTCCATTATAGCTGACATCTTGTTGTTTGTGTTCCATACTGGTTATACCAGCTAAGTCTATGTTGTTCCTGGTTTTATCAACTTGGATCGGAGTGTTTGTTCCATAGTTTCCACTGTGGTTGTTTCTTTCATGAACTTCGCACAAATTGTCTGTTCTATTGACTCCGCAAGGAGTGTTTTTCTCATTAACTCTGCAAGTATTTTCTCCATCAACTCCGCAAGTAGTTTCGCCATCAACTCCGCAAGAATTTTCTACATCAACTCCACAAGAATTGTTCATCTCATGAGCTCCGCAAGTATTGTTTGTTTCATCCACTCCGCAAGTATCATCTGTATCATCAACTCCGCAAGTAGTTTCTGTCTCAACTTCGATGGAATCAGTTGTTTCATTAGACGAAGGGAGAATAGTCAGAGGTACATCGTTCGAGTCCCAAAAGAATCTGAGAAATGCCTCCACTGAAATCAAGGTGCAAGCACAAAATATTATGTTGAGACCAACTCAAGAAGTGACCAGTTATCAAAATTTAGCAAGTTCCACCTGCCCGGCCAGCCTAGTATACTTGGAGGCTAGCGCGTCTACCTTGTAAGCGATATTTCGTGGGTTCGATTCCCACCCGTTGCAGATTTTATCCTGAACGGATATGGTTCTTTCTCGGAAAAAGCTTTCGACCTAGGTCTGTCAGACGTTCTGAGCGTGACTAGCGGGCTTGAGAACTTACTTTTTCTGCTGACGATGTCTGGTCCGCTTAGGTTTCCAAATTGTTTCGGTTCACACAATCCGTCCCATCGGTGCTTACATTCTTTCTTTCGTTTTCGCTCTTCTTTTGTTTCGGAACTTTCACGATTAATAGGTAATTTAATTTACATTTTGTGTATATAACGTTTAATTTTGTGTTGACGCACCATAATAAATTGAAATAAAAAAATTACCTACATTTTTTTTTTGTCTGGAGAAAATTGAAATAATAAATTTAATGAGATAATAGCTCAATCCACGAATCTACTATGACTTACTGAACCTTCCACAGTAGATATTTTTAATGAGCAAAATAACTGATAATGTTGATGACTAACCAGTCAGGTTTATAAACAAAACCTGTCTGGAAAATAATACAATTTCATAGAATTTCGTGGATTTAGATATCCATTGTAATAAAATTATTGTTTTAATTAGGTAGCTAACTACTTTTCTTATAAATGTTTGATATATTTAACTATAACTGCTGACAGTCCCGGTAGGTACATCACAGTTTGTACTCTTGCCCCTTATCCTCAACCCAACAGGGTGACAACGAGGGAATCATCATCATCATCATCATCATCATCATCATCATCATCATCATCATCATCATCATCATCATCATCATCATCATCAGCAAGGATACGGCCCTGACTGCTAAAGCTAAGGTCTCATCGTCCCAAAATCGAAGAAAGAACGAGGGCAGGATAGGAGAGATCCAGCAGTTCGGAAAACGAATCTTATCTGTTTAGGATAAAGTCCGGCCCGGGCGGAATTGAACCCGCGATCTAGCGCTTACAAGGCAGGCACACTACCCTCCAGGCTAACTAGACTGGTAGGAATGACGTATTGTGGACCATTCGAAATTTTGATGACACTTCTATGATGTCATAGATTTTATCGCTGTTCTAATCATTTCAATTAGGTGACCATCTGATTAGGCAAATTCACAAAAAAGGGGCTGGCGCATTTGACGTAGATGATGATTTCGTTTCGAGTGGCGTGCACCAGGGGGCAGATGTAGCTGTGGAAAACGTTTGACATTAATGTTAAAGAATTAAAGATCCATGACCACCCATATTAAGGTGTGAGTCATCCTGGTTCGTTTGGAGGGTAGCACTCCTGCCTTTCAAGCGCTAGATCGCAGATTTCCTTCGGGGTGGATTTCATACTAAACACATAAGGTTCGTTTTCGGAATGACTGGCTTTCTCCGAGGATAGGCGTATTTATTTTCAAGATGATAAGAGTTTAGCAGTTACTGTTCCCTCTATATATAAATATATATATATATATAAAAAAAAACTGGATTTACCTTAGTGTGTACTTTGTATTGGTATAAGGAGGGCCATCTTCTTTAATAAACGCCCTATATCACTGCGACCTGGTTAGATCTTTTGTGACTTAGCCTGTACTTACAAGTGGTCCAACACCGGTTGTATGGAGTCGCTCAGCAATTGGGGGTCACGACCAAAGTCCAACATATTCGGCAGACAGGATCTGGCGTGGAAATACTCGATAATCCTCTTCCGTACTTCCTTGACGTTGTAGTAGCAGGTGTGAAGAAATGCCAGGATCATTTCGTCTGGGGAAGGAAAATAAGTAATTTAAAACTTGATTAATTAGGTAGTCAATGGTCTAGAGTTCTAGACTCTAGCCTCAAAAAAGAAGAAAAAAAAAAACAAATGGAAAAATGAGGCCAAGTTCCTATCCAACGATTTTTCCCTACAAACCTACGAAAGGAATGATACGCCAGCCTAGTTAGCTAAGAGTCTTAGAGGGTAGTGCGTTTGCCTTGTAACTTGTAAGGTTAATTCGTTCTCAAAACAGCTGGCTTTCTCCTATCCCAGCCTTCCTCCTTCTCAAACAGAAATGGACGCGGCACACAAGGGATGAAGAAGAAACCGCCTTTACATAATAATATCCTATAGTGCTAAGTGCCAAATTGCAGGTTGTGAGTTAGTGCTCTGGGCCACTCGGCCACAGGAGCGGGCGCATGATCATTACCTGATAGTAATTAAACAGCTGGGTGGCCATCTTGAATCCGGCCTTCTTGAAATGGCCGAACGCGAAATTCCCCGAATCGAACACGAAGGTGAATCCGTCCCTGGTCGGATGATCCCTGACGCATTGCTCCGTGATGGAAAACAGAAGGCGGTGGTATCCCGTGTACTCGTGATCGGGTGGGGGCTCAGGGCTGGCGCATTTGACGTAGATGATGATTTCGTTCCGAGTGGCGTGCACCAGGGGGCAGATGTAGCTGTGGAAAACGTTTGATATTAATGTTAATGAATTAAAGATCCATGACCGCCCCTATTAAGGTGTGAGTCATCCTGGTTCTCTTGGAGGGTAGCACTCCTGCCTTTCAAGCGCTAGATCGCTGATTTCCTTCGGGGTGGATTTCATACTAAACACATAAGGTTCGTTTTCGGAACGACTGGCTTTCTCCGAGGATAGGAGTATTTATTTTCAAGATGATAAGAGTTTAGCAGTTACTGTTCCCTCTACATAATATATATAGGTATATAAAAAAAACTGGATTTACTTTAGTGTGTACTTTGTATTGGTATAAGGAGGGCCATCTGCTTTGATAAACGCCCCATATCACTGTGACCTGGTTAGATCTTTTGTGACTTAGCCTGTACTTACAAGTGGTCCAACACCGGTTGTACGGAGTCGCTCAGCAGTTGGGGGTCACGACCAAAGTCCAACATATTCGGCAGACAGGATCTGGCGTGGAAGTACTCGATAATCCTCTTCCGTACTTCCTTGACGTTGTAGTAGCAGGTGTGAAGAAATGCCAGGATCATCTCGTCTGGGGAAGGAAAATAAGTAATTTAAAACTTGATTAATAAAATTAATGGTAGTCAATGGTCTAGAGTTCTAGACTCTAGCCTCAAAAAAAGAAAAAAAAATGGAAAAATGAGGCCAAGTTCCTATTCAACGATTTTTCCCTACAAACCTACGAAGGGGATGATACGCCAGCCTAGTTAGCTAAAAGTCTAAAGAGGGTAGTGCGTTTGCCTTGTAACTTGTAAGGTTAATTCGTTCTCAAAACAGCTGGCTTTCTCCTATCCCAGCCTTCCTCCTTCTCTCTTTGATTTCGGAACAATAAGATCTCTGTTGTTACAGCTCCCTCTATCAAACCTCATAAAATAATAATAATACTTATCTACCCTAGGGTGCGATAATCCTACATACTGCATTCCGCACACAGGAATTCCATTAGAAAAGTACCCCCATTTCAATGTAATGAGAAACATTTAATAATAAACAAAGCAGCTGCCAGCCTTTGACTGGTTTCACATCACAGCCAAAACCATCATTCCATTGAAATTAAACCATCACTCCAATAAAATGTGGTTCTAACTTACCGTCAAGTCTGTCTCGAATATAATCCTGTAGGGCAAACCAATCCCGTATGTCCTCTATCCGGATCCGAATATCCGGCGATATCAGCGCCATCTGTAATGGAGACATCGTCTGCATCGACGACTTTCGACGTTGACCCCAGACGTCGCTCGTACACCTTTGCAAAGGTCTGCTCGGGCCTTGGCTCAAAGGTCCGTGTCTTACAGTAGTTTGTGCTGGTTTTGTGATGGGTTTAAATACTAATCCAGTTTTGTCAATACGTTGAACTTCTTTTCCATTGACAGCATACACTCCATTTCTGCTTAGAGTCTGAATAGTATTTATGTTAACATTTACGTGTCCATCTTGCCATCTCAAATCTCTGCTCAAACCTTCAAAGCTGTTCATATTTCCGATGGCAACGGAGCTCACACTTCTTCTCATTGAGTTCTTACGTCTGTCACTTTTGTTGGGGACAATTTTGCTAGCAATCGCTCATAATCGTGGCTTCTGTTCCTTTACTTGAACTGGTTTCGTGGTTTGTAATCATAGCTCTTGTTCCATTTATTGGTAAGGTTCTAAATTCCTGATTTGATCTTTTTTCTCCATCATTTGTGCTATCTCCTGGTCTGTTGTTTTTGTTCGCATTGTCATTGTTCTTTTCGTCAAAATTATTCTGTTACTTTACTTGAACTGGTTTCGTGGTTTGTAATCATAGCTCTTGTTCCATTTATTGGTAAGGTTCTAAATTCCTCATTTGATCTTTCTTCTCCATCATTTGTGCTATCTCCTGGTCTGTTGTTTTTGTCGCTGTAGTTTTTGTTCGCATTGTCATTGTTCTTTTCGTCAATATTAATTTTTTGGATGTTTGTATTTGTTTGGGTGTTTGTATTTGCATCACTGTCGCTCAAACCGCCCTGATCTCCATTATAGCTGACATCTTGTTGTTTGTGTTCCATACTGGTTATACCAGCGCAATCGCTTGTATACCATTGCTGACGACAGATTTAAGGTCGCTCATACTTTTGAGACTGGATTTACTGGAGCTTCGACTGATGGGTTTGCTCACTACAAACTGGATACCGCTGTCTTTGTTGGCCACTTCTTCGTCATATGTTTGTATCCCAGTGCTATATTGCCGTTTGAAATATCTTGTAAGGGTGTCTAAAGCTTCATCACGGGGAGATGGACTGTTTGTCGCTTCTTTAGGAGATCTCGGAAAAGTGTTGTGTTTGATAATCGTGGCTTCTGTTACTTTACTTGAACTGGTTTCGTGGTTTGTAATCATAGCTCTTGTTCCATTTACTGGTAAGGTTCTAAATTCCTGATTTGATCTTTCTTCTCCATCATTTGTGCTATCTCCTGGTCTGTTGTTTTTGTTCGCATTGTCATTGTTCTTTTCGTCAAAATTAATTTTTTGAATGTTTGTATTTGTTTGGGTATTTGTATTTGCATCACTGTCGCTCAAACCGCCCTGATCTCCATTATAGCTAACATCTTGTTGTTTGTGTTCCATACTGGTTATACCAGCTAAGTCTATGTTGTTCCTGGTTTTATCAACTTGGATCGGAGTGTTTGTTCCATAGTTTCCAATGTTGTTGTTTCTTTCATGAACTTCGCACAAATTGTCTGTTCTATTGACTCCGCAAGGAGTTTCTTTCTCATTAACTCTGCAAGTATTTTCTCCATCAACTCCGCAAGAATTTTCTACATCAACTCCACAAGTAGTTTCTCCATCAACTCCGCAAGAATTTTCTACATCAACTCCACAAGAATTGTTCATCTCATGAGCTCCGCAAGTATTGTTTGTTTCATCCACTCCTGTGGTTGTTTCTTTCATGAACTTCGCACAAATTGTCTGTTCTATTGACTCCGCAAGGAGTGTTTTTCTCATTAACTCTGCAAGTATTTTCTCCATCAACTCCGCAAGTAGTTTCGCCATCAACTCCGCAAGAATTTTCTACATCAACTCCACAAGAATTGTTCATCTCATGAGCTCCGCAAGTATTGTTTGTTTCATCCACTCCGCAAGTATCATCTGTATCATCAACTCCGCAAGTAGTTTTTGTCTCAAGTTCGATGGAATCAGTTGTTTCATTAGACGAAGGGAGAATAGTCAGAGGTACATCGTTCGAGTCCCAAAAGAATCTGAGGAATGCCTCCACTGAAATCAAGGTGCAAGCACAAAATATTATGTTGAGACCAACTCAAAAAGTGACCAGTTATCAAAATTTAGCAAGTTCCACCTGCCCGGCCAGCCTAGTATACTTGGAGGGTAGCGCGTCTACCTTGTAAGCGATATTTCGTGGGTTCGATTCCCACCCGTTGCAGATTTTATCCTGAACGGATATGGTTCTTTCTCGGCTGTCTCAACTTCGATGGAATCAGTTGTTTCATTAGACGAAGGGAGAATAGTCAGAGGTACATCGTTCGAGTCCCAAAAGAATCTGAGAAATGCCTCCACTGAAATCAAGGTGCAAGCACAAAATATTATGTTGAGACCAACTCAAGAAGTGACCAGTTATCAAAATTTAGCAAGTTCCACCTGCCCGGCCAGCCTAGTATACTTGGAGGCTAGCGCGTCTACCTTGTAAGCGATATTTCGTGGGTTCGATTCCCACCCGTTGCAGATTTTATCCTGAACGGATATGGTTCTTTCTCGGAAAAAGCTTTCGACCTAGGTCTGTCAGACGTTCTGAGCGTGACTAGCGGGCTTGAGAACTTACTTTTTCTGCTGACGATGTCTGGTCCGCTTAGGTTTCCAAATTGTTTCGGTTCACACAATCCGTCCCATCGGTGCTTACATTCTTTCTTTCGTTTTCGCTCTTCTTTTGTTTCGGAACTTTCACGATTAATAGGTAATTTAATTTACATTTTGTGTATATAACATTTAATTTCGTGTTGACGCACCATAATAAATTGAAATAAAAAAATTACATTTTTTTTTTTTTTTTTGTCTGGAGAAAATTGAAATAATAAATGAGATAATAACTCAATCTACGAATCTACTATGACTTACTGAACCTTCCACAGTAGATATTTTTAATGAGCAAAATAACTGATAATGTTGATGACTAACCAGTCAGGTAGCGGGCTTGAGAACTTACTTTTTCTGCTGACGATGTCTGGTCCTCTTAGGTTTCCGAATTGTTTCGGTTCACACAATCCGTCCCATCGGTGCTCACGTTCTTTCTTTCGTTTTCGCTCTTCTTTTATTCGGAACTTTCACGATTAATAGGTAATTTAATTTACATTTTGTGTATATAACGTTTAATTTTGTGTTGACGCACCATAATAAATTGAAATAAAAAAATTACCTACATTTTTTTTTTGTCTGGAGAAAATTGAAATAATAAATTTAATGAGATAATAGCTCAATCCACGAATCTACTATGACTTACTGAACCTTCCACAGTAGATATTTTTAATGAGCAAAATAACTGATAATGTTGATGACTAACCAGTCAGGTTTATAAACAAAACCTGTCTGGAAAATAATACAATTTCATAGAATTTCGTGGATTTAGATATCCATTGTAATAAAATTATTGTTTTAATTAGGTAGCTAACTACTTTATAGATGTTTGATATATTTAACTATAAATGCTGACAGTCCCGGTAGGTACATCACAGTTTGGACTCTTGCCCCTTATCCTCAACCCAACAGGGTGACAACGAGGGAATCATCATCATCATCATCATCAGCAAGGATACGGCCCTGACTGCTAAAGCTAAGGTCTCATCGTCCCAAAATCGAAGAAAGAACAAGGGCAGGATAGGAGAGATCCAGCCGTTCCGAGAACGAACCTTATCTGTTCAGGATAAAGTACGCCCCGGCCGGGAATTGAACCCGCGACCTAGCACTTACAAGGCAGGCACACTACCCTCCAGGCTAACTAGACTGGTAGAAATGACGTATTGTGGACCATTCGAAATTCTGATGACACTTCTATGATGTCATAGATTTTATCGCTGTTCTAATCATTTCAATTAGGTGACCATCTGATTAGGCAAATTCACAAAAAACATTCGGGCAATCGTGTCAGTCGGTGTTTATAGAAAGTAAAAAATTAAAATAATAATAAAAAAAAATTGTCAAAATTTAGCTTTTTTATGCTTAGACAAGTACAGCTGAGTTAACAAAGGTCATTTTTTTCCGTGATTTTTTCAATATCAAGCCAGTTTTTCGGTCAATTTTGGTCGCTCAAAAAACGCCTTTTCGCCATTAAAAGGGGAGAACTGTCAACCTCATTTCAATTCTCCTGACAAACAAATATAAACCTAAGCAATAATCACCAAATAACCTTATTTTCATTTTAAAATTACTCAAATCAAGTTCATAGTCTGCCAGGCAAATGGTCTGTTTGTTTCATAAAATATAAGTTAGGTATAAGTAGTGCTTTATTTAGACCGTCAGATAAGAATAACTTGTAGGTACTACTTTACGGTAATATTGTGCGAGTCTTGAGCTGTTAGACAATTTTGGACAAACCGCGGACGATCGACACTTCAAGCCAAACAAACCATTCCGGAAACGTCTAGCCAAAACACATCTTAATTCCCCATGTCGTGACCGTCTGGACAGAATGGGACTCCGTGCTTGGCGATCGCACGACCCGTGGCTGCGCATTCTGTCCGCGTTCCAAACGCTCGCGCTCGTCACCTGCGTCGAGGAATGCAACGTAACAGCCGAACTGTACAAAATCGACGCCAGGCTCAACGCGATCGCGCGAAAAGTCAACACGAGGACGATCGACAATTTCGTGTTCGGGAACAAGTTGACCCTCCTGCAGGAGAAAATAGGGGAGTACCAGGACGAGGATAGACGGCTCATAGTGCAAATTAATGGTCTGCCCGCCATCAAACCGGAAAATCTGTATAGGGTCATCGAGAGCTTGGGTCAGGTAGGCATAGTAGCTACTTTTATGACCGAATTGGACGTCACCGAGTTCACTACCGACCCAACTTTTAGTCAGGTAGTCTATCTAACCACAGAGAGTTTTTAGTTAGCTTGGGCCAGGTAGGTACTTTTACTTCCAAGCCAACTTCAAATAACCCCATACCCGGTGAATTAATAATGGGCGTGATACACCCTAGGAATGTACCTCTCACAAATTAATAACTGACTCAAAAGCTCAAAACCCACCGTGTATGGACAAAGAAGACATCAAGATGTCTACGAAATCCTTAGGCCACTATCAGGTATATCTGACAGACGGACTTTTTTAGCTGTACGTGCCTGTCAGGTCTGATAGTGTGTGTGCTCATCAGGCATACCTGACAGGCGGACGTGATCAGGTGTACCTACCTGTCAGGTCTACCTGATAATGAGTGGCTGGCCTAAACAGGGCTGTTAGCTAATTATTTTCTAATCTATTCTAGGTGTTGAACATCTCCGTCAGAGACGAGGAGATCACCATGTTACAGTCAATGTGTAAGGCGTCCGACAACGTCCTGCAGACGACAGGTAAACGGGTCTACCCCATCCTTCTCGAACTGAAGACAAGGAAGATTAAGTGGCGATGGTTGGGCGGACTCCGGAAGTATCTTCTGACGCATAAGGCAAGCTACAAGAAGCATGGGATCACCATCACCATCCCCGTGGATGATACAGAGTACACGTTTGATGGTGAGTCTTAATATTTAAAAAAAAAATCTGGTGTGAACATCACACGACTTTCCTTATCCTATTGAATGATGCTTATTTCTGTGTTGTTCTACCCTAACTTTTACGATATCTCTAACAGTTTAGTCAGTGTTGTGTAGCGCGAAGGACAAGAAAACCAAACCAAAATGAATGGGGGGAAAAAACTCACCTCGGTAGCTCTTTTGAAGGTGATTACCTGCCGGCCGGCGTAGAGGTAGAGATGGGGTGCTCCTGAGCTGGGCGAGTTATTAACAAAAGGGGGTGACACTTTGGGGAGAGATTTCGAACTTTATAATTTAATGGAATGAGGTTCCGAGTAACAATAATACAAAGTAAAAATGAGAGAAATTGGTAAGATGTTATTTGTGCGGTAGGTGATAGGCAACTGAACGGAAGAGCCTATGGTTCAAATCACCAAAGCTAGAAATTTAACAAGTTGCTAGTTGCCAAAGTGGCAGGGACTTATTAAAAGGGGGGACCTGTACGTAACAGTCAGTAAAGCTGAAAAACGCCAAATTGCGGTCGAAAACTGTCAAAAAGCGGTCAAAATACCGCCAAAGGCAGCACCTATCTTACCTAAAGCTGAAAAACGCCAAATTGCGGTCGAAAACTGTCAAAAAGCGGTCAAAATACCGCCAAAGGCAGCACCTATCTTACCTAAAAATTTCGTGTAGCATCTTTGTCCCATTTGTGAACTACCTACATATTATTGAACTACACCAAAAAGCGGTCAAAATACAGCCAACCGTTGCACCGATCTGAACCAAATTTGAGAGTGTCGCATCCTTGTCATATTTTACAACTGCATACCAAATTTCTCGGTCACGGAGGTTGCTTTGTCAAAATATACTGAGAGTAGGTATGCCGGCTATATGAAGGTTAATGGGTTAAAAGAAAAAGGAGACGACAATGCTCCAAATTTTAGCCGCTCCCTTACTTAATCAGACCACGATTTGAACAGTTCATTAATTTGCTTATTACAGGGGTGACCATACACGAGCACTTGAGTCCGACCAAGCGGAAACTATTCAAGGTCGTCAAGCAGAGATGCAAAGACATGGACTTCCAGGACATGTGGTTTAACGATACACAGGTGTACGTGAAGAGACGAAAAAATTTCGCTCCCTTCTTGGTCCAGAATTTGGAAGATATGTACGAGAAAATCACCAAGTAAGTTTGAATGAAAGAAAGAAAGAAAGAAAGAGATGGAAAGAGAATAATAAAAACGGAGCGAATGACATGCATAAAACATCTAGTTAAAACGCCTCGGCGAGCGCAGTGACCTCTACACCATGGGAGCTGACGCCTAAATTAAGGCCAGCCAGTCACTATGAGGTAGACCTGACAGGTACACCTGATCAGATATACCTGACACCTGATGAGCACACACACTATCAGGTAAAACTGACTCTATCAGGTAGACCTGACACCTGATCAGGTCTATAATGAGTGGCTGGCCTAATGTATTTCATTATTTTCTTTCAGACCTCACTGGAGTCGAGACAGACTACGCATGTTTGCATATGATCGGTTGCGAAATTCCGAGGAGGACCATTGAATATACTATTCGGACTATCGACCATCACTACCATCAGACAGTCCCTATTGGGGATTTGGAACTCCAAACTACCCCGAGTGGGTACGACCAGCCGTTTCCAGAACGAACCTTATCTGTTGAGGATGAGATCCGCCCCCGGGCGGGAATCGCGACCAAGCGCTTATACGGGGCAGACTTCCTACCCTTCAAGAGAACTAGTTTGGCTAGGATATACGTATAGGAAGAGTGAAAATTCGAAGACTCAACTGTTGGATTAGCCCTGGGAAAATAAACATCTTCTTCTTCTTCTTCTTCTTCTTCTTCTTCTTCTTCTTCTTCTTCTTCTTCTTGTTCTTCTTCTCGCCTTTTCCCATGTCGGATGGGGTCGGCGTTTGTCGTCGGTTCAATAGCCTTAGAGTGATCGTTTGAGGCCAACTGTTTTGCTAAACAAATTTCCGAGTGGGATGCCCTTCGCACAACTCGGAATTGACTAGTCTACTCCCTGTGTATTGTCCCCTAGCTAGCGCTGATCTACTCTTTTTATAGTCCCTCTTTTTTTTGTTGAGATGTACCCCCATTCATAGAATAAATACCTACGTATGTCCCCCATCTGATGAGGGACATACTACGGGATGGGCATGCTATGATCTTACCTGGTCTGATATATTGTCACGATGTTGGACCTCCAGTGATTATACTTGAGGACGTTGCACAGTTTATCCATGAGCTAACACACAAAACAAATGAGAACTTGAGTCAAATACAGAAAATTTGAGCCACCCTAGTTAACTTAGTTGGTAGAGCGTCTACCTGGTAAGAGCTAGGCCGCGGGTTCGATTCCTGCCCGGGGCGGATTTTATCCTGAAGGGACAATGTTCGTTCTCGGAACGGCTGGCTTTCTCCTATCCTGTCTTCCTTCTCTCTTCGATTTCGGGACGATAAGACCATACGGAACGGCTGGCTTTCTCCTATCCTGTCTTCCTTCTCTCTTCGATTTCGGGACGATAAGACCATAGCAGTTACAGTTCCCGTAAACCTCGAGGGGGGAGCCCTCGCCCCCTCCCTAAATACAGCCCTGCCAAAAGTACTGGATGTATCTTTGATTTGATTTTTTACTTTTTTTATACAGGGTGTATCACAAAGCTATGTCAAGCCGAAAATGGCGAATAGTACAGGTCAAGGGCTACAAAAAGTTCCCCGGACAACCTACGCTTCCCGAACCAAAACTAGTAGAGATTTACACCCTGTAGGTATTGGTCCTGGAGATTTTCCAGCTTAAAACATCTGGAAAATGAAGAAACCAATTTTGTTCCTACCTCTGACTATTTTGTGTAAGTTAGTCCATTATTGAAGACTTTTATAAGAAAGGCCTAACCCTACTTGGGTCTCTTTTGGATGAAACAGCTTTTGGAAGAACCAGTATTTTACCTATAAATTTTCTTTAAAAAAAAAAATAATAATAATAATAATAAAAATAGAAAGTAAAAATGTAGAAAAGAAATTTGGCAATTTTATACAACTTACTAAAAGTCATAGAGAATTGGAAAGAGTGAGTTAGTTAGAACCAGCTTAACGCCATACACAAAAAGCCCACTTTGACACTTATAGGTACCTTACATGATCATTAGTAATGTCATTACCAATGATGGAATTCCGGATTTTCTGATTTTTCATCATCATTATTTGGAAATAATGACATTACTAATGATTGTGTAAGGTACCTATTAGGTGTAAGGGCAACTGTCCCAGAAGATGGGTTAGGATTATACAAATCTCCGAGTGAGTTAGAACGGCTCTTTTCTGTAGACTACTCAGTCGGTAAGTTGGATCCTAAAACAAGTAAATAACACTATTGCCAAATTTTAACCACAGAGTTTTCAGTAAACCTAGAGTTTAAGAAATACTGGTCTGTGTAAACACCAGTGGCGTCCAGTACATTCCAGTCCACTTAAGGCCCGTTCCCACTTGTCGTTCGGAAAAAAATCGTGTCGTGTGAAGTGGGATGAAACTGACAAACGGCTCTTTTCTGTAGACTACTCAGTCGGTAAGTTGGATCCTAAAACATGAAAATAACACCATTGCCAAATTTTAACCACATAGTTTTCAGTAAACCTAGAGTTTAAGAAAATACTGGTCTGTGTAAACACCATCAGTGACGTCCAGTACATTCCAGTCCACTTAAGGCCCGTTCCCACTTGTCGTTCGGAAAAAAATCGTGTCGTGTGAAGTGGGATGAAACTGACAACAAATAAGAACGGGCTTTTCGTTGGCTAGAATCAATTGGATGCAATCCATTAGGCCAGCCAGCCACTCACTATCAGATAGACCTGATGTCCTGATGAGCACACACACTATCAGATAGACCTGATCAGGTATCTGTCAAGGGTCAGTTGGATCTGATCGAAATTTCAACATCAGGTATCAGTTCGCCTCATAGACATGTTCTTGCTTCCACACACTATCAGGTATTTAGTATTGGTATAAGTAGGGCCAGATCCTGGTTAGATCTTTTGTGCCATAAAATTCAGGCACTATCAGGTATACCTGACATCAAGTGTAGGTACCTGTCAGTTGTACCTGATAGTGAGTGGCTGGCCTTAGAGGTTAAAAAAGCATTAATAATAACTGTACAGACATAATAGTAATAGAAAGTAAAAATGACACACCGCCTTACATCTCACTAACCCCTTCATTCGGCTGTTCTCCATCTTCAACCGCTTTCAAACCTAGAGACCATCATTTTCATATGAGAACTATAGCGAAACGCCTTTGACAGCCTAAGACTAGCCTGAAAGGCCCGGCACCCATTGCAAGCGTAGGCGTAGTTGCCTGAAAAATCAAATCTAGAGACCATCATTTTCATAGGAGAGTTATAACGAAACGCCTTTGGCAGCCTAAGAATGGCAAGTCGCGAGTTAAAATAAAATAGAAATAGGTACTTTCCTATTCGTTGGGTATTTATTTTATTTACAAAATCAAAGACAAAAACAAAACAACAAACGAAAAAAAAAAACATGTTTTTTGATTCAATATCATAAATACACAATTATTATGTATGTGGTGGTAATGGTGGGTGTAGGTAGGTATAATGATTGATGAATACTGTTCGTGCGAACGGGACACTGTGACTTTTAGAAGAGCGTAGTCGCCTGTAAAACCAAACCTTTGAAAATGATAGAGACCCTCTATAGACTCTTAATTTTCAACGCACTCAACCTCAAAATTGAAAGGGTTAGCCTATTGTTGTTAACGTTTGTGTCGACATTTCAATCTTCCCCCTCCAATCCAAGGAAAGCAGCCACCTCCAGGGGGTTTGTCCAGAGTGCCGAGGGATTTATTCTGCCTCGGTGGTGTAGTGGTCAAGGCGCTCGCCTGGTAAACAGGAGGGCGTGAGTTCAATCCCAGCCGAAGTATGGAATTTTATCCTTAATATAACTTGAGAATTTGAACACAATAATAGTAGTAGCCTACTGCTGGAGTAAAGGGACTTTTCAGTCCTATGCGAGCAGTATAAATAAGCACTATTATAGGTAGGTAGATAGGTACCTACATAGGCAGGTACCTACATATGTAGGTACCTACATAGGTAATGTGGTGGGGTTGGCTGGACATTCAAAGAGGTGCGGCACATCATGCACAGCTGTTCTGCATTTGGTACATTTATCATCTACTGATGGGGTGATTGATGGATATTATGTAGGTATTAGCCTATTAATGGATATATTTATCAATGTCCTCAAACGTATCAACCCGGATGGTCGAACTATTAACCCCCTTCCGCACATACACATGTCCATCCCAAGTCCAGCAATGCAACCAGTTCATTATCTGACACCGTCCGCGGGCCACCAGGAACAAATTCTTCTTGTGCGTTGACAGATGCTCGTCAATGTAGACCGTGAAGTTTCGGTCCCTATACTTAGCGTGCCGCTGGAGATGGATGTTGAACCCGATCTTGCGTTCGTCCTTGGGCCGCTTGAGCATTTTAAGGCGGGTCTGTCGCATCCAGTCGAACTTGACCTTGCGGTTGCGGAGCTTGACGATGATACCGTCGGTCTGCAGCTGCTCGGTGCCGGTGCTGTCGAAATTTTTGGTATACCTGGCGAAACAACGGAGTAGAATAGAATATACCTTGTTTATCCTGCCCGAATAGAACTGAAAAGTCCTTTCACCCCAGCAGTCTAAACAAGGTCTCGTATATTTGATGGGTTAAAGCAGGCATGTCAAACTGGCGGCCCGCCAGTTTGAAAAGACACACACACACACAACCTCGACCTAAAGTTGTGACTTTTGTTAGAAATGAATACCTAGCTCACCCCTAAAGGGAATTCAGCTAAGAACGGGATGAAGAGTTGAGGAAAGCTCTCAACGGGTTACTTTCTGGAGTTTCTGGTTTTCTCGTGTTGACCCAATCGGAAGTATTGTGTCTGAATGTGTCTGTTATCGTCCATCTTTTTTTTTTTTTGTTTTTGTTTGTTTGTTTTGTTTTTATTGTTTTTTTTTTTTCAAAATAATAATTAACTTTATTTTTCAATAAGACAGAACAACAATTACAAAGAAAGAGATGAGAAAGGGGGGAAAATGGATTTAAGACAACATTTTATTAAAAAAAAAATCCTTTTTCCACTTTCTTTGATAAAATGTCCTGTCTATTTTTTGTTGAGATGTACCCCCATTCATAGAATAAATACCTATGTTTGTCCCCCCATCTGATGAGGGACATACTACGGGATGGGCATGCTATGATCTTACCTGGTCTGATATATTGTCACGATGTTGGTCCTCCAGTGATTATACTTGAGGACGTTGCACAGTTTATCCATGAGCTAACACACAAAACAAATGAGAACATGAGTCAAAGACAGAAAAATTTGAGCCAGCCTAGTTAGCTTAGTTGGTAGAGCGTCTACCTGGTAAGCGCTAGGCCGCGGGTTCGATTCCCGCCCGGTGCGGATTTTATCCTGAAGGGACAATGTTCGTTCTCGAAACGGCTGGCTTTCTCCTATCCTGTCTTCCTTCTCTCTTCGATTTCGGGACGATAAGACCTTAGCAGTTAAAGTTCCCTTAAACGTCGAGGGGGGAGCCCTCGCCCCCTCCCTAAATATAGCCCTGCCAAAAGTACTGGATGTACCTTTGATTTGATTTGATTTTTTACTTTTTTTTATACAGGGTGTATCACAAAGCTATGTCAAGCCGAAAATGGCGAATAGTACAGGTCAAGGGCTACAAAAAGTTCCCCGGACATTTTGAAACGGACATTTTCATTTCACCTTATACAGAAACGGAACGTTCATGGTCCTGAAGCCATGGATCTGCAACTTCAATTCCGTGCTTTCCATCCTGTCCAGGGTAATATCGGTGTCGAACATCTTGTTCAGAAAGTTCGGGTCACGACGTTCATAGTGAACTAGGTCGTAGAGACGTAGGAAAGTGTCCTTCTGCTCTTGGTTGGTGAAGCGGAGGATAAGTTTCCTAAAGGAAGATTTTCCGAAAGGTTATTTTTTTTAATTCAATTTTTCCACAGTTTTCTCCTTGGACCATTCCTCATCTACGCCAGGACCTACAGGTAACTAAGTTTTCTATGTATAATATTATTGAATGACCCCAGTTATTCAACATTTTTTCCTTTTGTTTGCAGGCTAAATTATTTTTTAAAAATTTATTAGAATTTAAATATCTTTATTTTTTTCATTAATAAATATACCTACCTACATACACTTACAAAATAATTAATTTTAACAATCTAAATTGATATATCCAAGCTAAAATTTAGCTTAAAAAAAGTATCTCAGAAAGATCTTAGAAATCATAAAATCAGCATTTATAAAAGATCTCGGAAAATCAGCCTAATAGTAGCAATCATTCCATCCGACAGAGGAATCCTTCCCGGGCCTTCTCGACTCGACTAACCTGGCCCCGGCCAAACTGTGCATACCGGGTAATGCCGAGTCCATAGCCAACTGCCAGACCAAGCTGAAAGCGGACGTTCAGGCACACTTGTATCCCCTGTTCAACCTGTCCAAACTGACGGACGGGCGGTGCGCGCATGTGACGCATGGTGTTGGTAAGTTTCCCCCCCTCCCCCAAAAGTTTTGATAAAATTCGCCCCGGGCGGGAATCGAGCTCGTTACGTAGTACTTATAAGGCAGACACGCTAACCACCTAGCTAACTAGGCTGGCAGGCTGATATAAGTAACTGAGAGGCTGAGAGGTCTGTCCCGAAATCTTTTTTTTTATGAGGTTTGAGAGGGAACTGTAATTGCTATGGTCTTATCGTCCCGAAATCGAAGAGAGAAGGAAGACAGGATAGGAAAAAGCCAGCCGTTCCGAGAACGAACATTATCCCATCAGGATAACATCCGCCCCGGGCGGGAATCGAATCCGCGGCCTAGCGCTTACAAGGCAGACGCACTACCAACTAAGCTAACTAGGCTGGCAAGTGTCCCGAAATCGAATTTGAATGGTCACTGAAATTGTATGAACGCCGTAAAAATTGATTGAATATGCAATGTGCAAGATATAAAATATAGAACCCCTTTTACTTAATATTAATTCACTTCTCTCTTCCAGTAAAAGGCCCGGATGGTAAGCCGGCCGGCCTAGTGCGTTGCTGTATGGACGGAAGCTACTCTCTCGGGCCTGGCATGGAGGACAGACTGCTGTTCCACTTCTTCAACGACAATGGCAAAGATGCCATCATGGTCCGGGCTTTCTATGGCAAGGATTGTCTGGACAAAATGAAACGGGAGAACTATACGGAAACGCCTTTGGCAGCCTAAGAATGGCCTGAGGCCCGTCACCCTGCGCGTACGCACATTGGAAGAGCATTGCCCGAAACAGAAAACCTAGAGACCATCATTTTCATATGAGAACTATAGCGAAACGCCTTTGACAGCCTAAGACTAGCCTGAAAGGCCCAGCACCCATTGCAAGCGTAGGCGTAGTTGCCTGAAAAATCAAATCTAGAGACCATCATTTTCATAGGAGAGTTATAACGAGACGCCTTTGGCAGCCTAAGAATGGCAAGTCGCGAGTTAAAATAAAATAGAAATACCTAGGTACTTTCCTATTCGTTGGGTATTTATTTTATTTACAAAATCAAAGACAAAAACAAAACAACAAACGGAAAAAAAACATGTTTTTTGATTCAATATCATAAATACACAATTATTATGTATGTGGTGGGTGTAGGTAGGTATAATGATTGATGAATTGTTCGTGCGAACGGGACACTGTGACTTTTAGAAGAGCGTAGTCGCCTGTAAAACCAAACCTTTGAAAATGATAGAGACCCTCTATAGACTCTTAATTTTCAACGCACTCAACCTCAAAATTGAAAGTTAAGGTTAGCCTATTGTTGTTAACGTTTGTGTCGACATTTCAATCTTCCCCCTCCAATCCAAGGAAAGCAGCCACCTCCAGGGGGTTTGTCCAGAGTGCCGAGGGATTCATTCTGCCTCGGTGGTGTAGTGGTCAAGACGCTCGCCTGATAAACAGGAGGGCGTGAGTTCAATCCCAGCCGAAGTATGGAATTTTATCCTCAATATAACTTGAGAATTTGAACACAATAATAGTAGTAGCCTACTGCTGGAGTAAAGGGACTTTTCAGTCCTATGCGAGCAGTATGAATAAGCACTATTATTATAATGTGGTGCGGTTGGCTGGATATTCAAAGAGGTGCGGCACATCATGCACAGCTGTTCTGCATTTGGTACATTTTATCATCTACTGATGGGGTGTTTGATGGATAACCTATTGATGGATATTATGTATTAGCCTATTAATGGATATATTTATCAATGTCCTCAAACGTATCAACCCGGATGGTCGAAGTATTAACCCCCTTCCGCACATACACATGTCCATCCCAAGTCCAGCAATGCAACCAGTTCATTATCTGACACCGTCCGCGGGCCACCAGGAACAAATTCTTCTTGTGCGTTGACAGATGCTCGTCAATGTAGACCGTGAAGTTTCGGTCCCTATACTTAGCGTGCCGCTGGAGATGGATGTTGAACCCGATCTTGCGTTCGTCCTTGGGCCGCTTGAGCATTTTAAGGCGGGTCTGTCGCATCCAGTCGAACTTGACCTTGCGGTTGCGGAGCTTGACGATGATACCGTCGGTCTGCAGCTGCTCGGTGCCGGTGCTGTCGAAATTTTTGGTATACCTGGCGAAACAACGGAGTAGAATAGAATATACCTTGTTTATCCTGCCCGAATAGAACTGAAAAGTCCTTTCACCCCAGCAGTCTAAACAAGGTCTCGTATATTTGATGGGTTAAAGCAGGCATGTCAAACTGGCGGCCCGCCAGTTTGAAAAGACACACACACACACAACCTCGACCTAAAGTTGTGACTTTTGTTAGAAATGAATACCTAGCTCACCCCTAAAGGGAATTCAGCTAAGAACGGGATGAAGAGTTGAGGAAAGCTCTCAACGGGTTACTTTCTGGAGTTTCTGGTTTTCTCGTGTTGACCCAATCGGAAGTATTGTGTCTGAATGTGTCTGTTATCGTCCATCTTTTTTTTTTTTTGTTTTTGTTTGTTTGTTTTGTTTTTATTGTTTTTTTTTTTTCAAAATAATAATTAACTTTATTTTTCAATAAGACAGAACAACAATTACAAAGAAAGAGATGAGAAAGGGGGGAAAATGGATTTAAGACAACATTTTATTAAAAAAAAAATCCTTTTTCCACTTTCTTTGATAAAATGTCCTGTCTATTTTTTGTTGAGATGTACCCCCATTCATAGAATAAATACCTATGTTTGTCCCCCCATCTGATGAGGGACATACTACGGGATGGGCATGCTATGATCTTACCTGGTCTGATATATTGTCACGATGTTGGTCCTCCAGTGATTATACTTGAGGACGTTGCACAGTTTATCCATGAGCTAACACACAAAACAAATGAGAACATGAGTCAAAGACAGAAAAATTTGAGCCAGCCTAGTTAGCTTAGTTGGTAGAGCGTCTACCTGGTAAGCGCTAGGCCGCGGGTTCGATTCCCGCCCGGTGCGGATTTTATCCTGAAGGGACAATGTTCGTTCTCGAAACGGCTGGCTTTCTCCTATCCTGTCTTCCTTCTCTCTTCGATTTCGGGACGATAAGACCTTAGCAGTTAAAGTTCCCTTAAACGTCGAGGGGGGAGCCCTCGCCCCCTCCCTAAATATAGCCCTGCCAAAAGTACTGGATGTACCTTTGATTTGATTTGATTTTTTACTTTTTTTTATACAGGGTGTATCACAAAGCTATGTCAAGCCGAAAATGGCGAATAGTACAGGTCAAGGGCTACAAAAAGTTCCCCGGACATTTTGAAACGGACATTTTCATTTCACCTTATACAGAAACGGAACGTTCATGGTCCTGAAGCCATGGATCTGCAACTTCAATTCCGTGCTTTCCATCCTGTCCAGGGTAATATCGGTGTCGAACATCTTGTTCAGAAAGTTCGGGTCACGACGTTCATAGTGAACTAGGTCGTAGAGACGTAGGAAAGTGTCCTTCTGCTCTTGGTTGGTGAAGCGGAGGAAGATCGGATAGGTAACGTTTGAGATGACTTTCTGTGGGAATGGAAACGATAGGGTCAAGAAGAGAAGAGAAGAGAAGACAGAAGAGAAGAGAAGAGAAGAGAAGAGAAAAGAATACATGAAATAGAATATACCTTGTTTATCCTGCTCGAATGAGGCTGAAAAGACCCTTTACCCCGGCAGTCTAACACAAGATCTCGTGTATTTTATGGGTTTAACAACATTATTACATCGTGTTTACAACAAAAGGCCTCGGCCACAGAACACTGGGCCATCGAAATCGGCCACGGAGGTAAAAAAGAAAAGTGTTTCATACCTCGGGAGTCAACACGAAGTTGGGTTGTGCGTTGAGTCGCTTCAACATCACAATATCCGTCTCACGATCGCACATGACCGCGAGCAGGATCCCGGAACACACGCAGGCGACAGCTCTCCCGTGCACAATAGACATTGTGCCACGCACATCATGAGAAGAAAAGGTGGCATCGGCTTGTGTTATCAGCGTAGTTCATCTGTTGATTTTTTTCACACGGTTGATTTTTGATTTCTTTTTCGGAGAAGTTTGATAGGGAGAAGAGGGAAGTGTGACAACGAAGTTCTGTTCGTCCCGAAATTGAAGAGAGGAGGAAAGGACAGAAAAAAGCCAGCCGTCAAGTAAAAAAGGAAGGTCTTTTGTCCGAAAATCCCCACAGGAGAGGAGAGCAGGATAGAAGAAGTTAAGAAGTTTGATAGGCGGAACTATAACAACAGAGGTATCTACTATCGACCCAAATTCAAAAGAGGACAGGATAGAAAGCCAGCTGTTCCGGGAATGAACCCTGTCTAAACCCTCTCCGGGAATGAACCGCCCCGTGCGGGAACCTTTTTCCGCTACACATATTCCGACGGTCTGAGTGGCTGGTCTGATACTGCACAGAAGGTAATGGTCTGATACTGCACAGAAGGTAGTGGAAGTAAACAACTAGTTCTGGCCACTTACTATCAGGTAGACCTGACAGGCCGTACCTATCAAGTCCTAATAGTGAGTGGCCGGCCTAGCTATTGGCGATAGCACGTTGAATGCACGTCTTGTTACGTTGATGCCAGACCTGGCCGAAGACCTTGACATACTCAACCAGATGACAATACCTATACGTGAGGACATACCCAACAACATAATGACGATAAACTTGTTTGGTTATACGTGTCCTGTATCCACGTTATGTAAAATTGTAAACAATCAATAAATAGCCAGCGGCCATAGCTCGTTGAACGCACGAGTTCCCTATGGATCACTCAATGGTTCGTTCACTGATCACTGAATTTAGGTTCACTTAGTATATTTACCCTAACGTGTTTCCCTTGCTAAAGAAATAGCAAAGGTTGAGTGCGAAGGGCATTCACTCGTAAAATTTGTAGCCAAAACCAAATATCAGCCCACAGCAATCACCCTAGCTAGGGCTGATTGAGAGGCTGACGAAAAACGCCGACACCGTCTGTACACGGGAAAAGGCGAAGCAAAAGTATATCCTAACGTATGTCCACACCTAGAAGACGCTAGACGGCCGTCAATCGATGTCGACTGAACCGTCCACACTGCCTCGACAACATAGATCCATCTCGTCGATGGACGGCGTCTACTGTGTGGACACACTTTAATGCTATTTTAGCCGTGAAAACCTCCATTCCTTATGAAATAGTCGGACAGCATTGAGCAGAAAATTATGAATGGTTCATTCATAAGGCAATTCCTCTCTTATGGAGGGTTCTTTTCTGTTTAATGCTGTCCAATTATAAGCCGTGTGGGGATTCCCTTGTTAAAGATACTTCAAAATAGAGGCTGTATTGTTCACTTTATCGACACTAAATCACGTTTCGGCCATACAATACGGTAAATCCTTACTTTAGGTACTTATTGCTCGTGTTCTTTGTTCTTTCAATGGGGTCATTCACTAATACCTATTTAAAATGTTATAGCAATCAATTATAGCTAATGTTCACAATTTGCCTTAGTCATAGGTAGGTAGGTAGACCTATTATAAGCTAGGTACCTACCTAGGTAGGTATCTACACACATAAGTGGTGAAAGAACACGTCACCAAAATGGGGGAATTCCAAGAAATGTTTACAATTTCAAGCTTTTAAGGTCACTGTTTTTTAGAGGTTTGATAGAGGAACTATTGAAGTATTATCGTCCTGAAATTGAAGAGAGATGGACAAGATATGGAAAAAAGACAGAACAAACATGGGTTCGTTCTCAGAACGGCTGACTTTTTCCTATCCTGTCCTTCTTCTCACTTCAATTTCGAAACGGTAGGTTCCCTCTGTCAAAACCTGAGGAGGCGGATAGCTTGTCCCCGAATGTAGTATAAGATAGGCGTGGATATAATAATTACATAACACACGAATATTATGTAAATAAATACCTATGTCTATGAGTATGATAGGTAGGTAGTTACACCGATAGGTAAAATACATGTTGACACCTAATTAATACCCGAAGATTTATTAATGGTTGATCACTCTTGTTTATCGTAGGTTAGATACCTACACCTATGTACGAACATACATACCTGTATCTACGTTATTTTGTACTTACTCCTTAAGTACTTGGTTCGTAAACAGTTAGAACAGATGTAATGTTTTTCCCCAAGGGGATTTGATAGAGACAATTGTTACAACAGAGATCTTGTCGTCCCGAAATCGAAGAGAGAAGGACAGGAATACCTACAGGATAGGAGAAAGCCAGCCATTCCGGGCACAAACTACACATACATAGGAGAAAACATACATAGGAGAAACGAATCTAATCTGTTTAGGATATAAAGTTCACAGTTGAAAAGCACACACAACTCAATTTTCCTGTAAAATGCAGCAAGTACTAGAGCTGTGACATTTATCCGGATATCCGAATATCCGGATGCGGATAATTATTCGAATACGGATTTGAATCCGGATATTATCCGGATAATTTACAGCTCTAGTAAGTACCCAATTATCCGGTACTGTCCCGATGAACTTTACGAGATCTATCGTCACTGCTGGTAACCTTGTCCTTTAACTTTGATCTCGACCCTCATAAGAATTATTCTCATCGCTCGACCTTAACTCGTCTACATCATCTGATTCGATATAGAATCATTTTTTATCATCTCAATCAATGGCGCGTTAGCGTTCTGATCGATAAGCTGTATCCCCACATAGTCAACGGCCGTCGATCGACGATAACTCTATGTTGTCGAGGCAGTGTACGGTTTCAGTCGACATCGATAATAGAGTCGATCGGCGGTCGTCATATATGTGTGAACACGGCTGTAGGTCACACGTTCGATTCTCGCCCAGGCCGAACTTTATCCTCGACAGATAAGGTTCAATCTCGGAACGACTGGCTTTCTCCTATCCTGTCCTTCTCCATTGTTAACTAATAGCTAATATGGATTTATATCTTCCCCTTTTGAAAATATCACTATACGCCACTGTAACATAGTCGATATAGAATCATCTCAATATTCAATAACATTAATATTATTGTCGATCTTGAACTTCATCAATGCCAATGATTTATGATTCTTTGACATTATTCTATTTATTTTCCGATTTTCTTTTAATTCCATTCTCTTCTCTTCTACATATTCTATTCTATCATTTTCTTCTGTTCTGTTCTCTTTACTCTTATTTTCTATTGAGTTCTTTATTCTTTTCTCTGCTTTCATATTCTCTTCTCATTTCTCATCTACTATCTTCTCTTCTCATCTACTATCTTCTTTTCTCTTCTCTTCTCCTCTTTTCCCCCTTTTCTTTCTAATTCTCTTCTCTTCTCTTTTCTTCTCAAAGGCTAGACTGGTTTCAAAATTGAATGATTAATTCTTGAAAGACAGCTAAAAGTTCAAAATAAGTAGCTAAATTGAAACCAACAAATTGTATTATACATATAAAATAGTTACATTTATTTTAACAGTTTCTTTTGTTTTCAAACCATGGATGATTGGATGACACCACTTTCAAAACATGGATGACACTACTTCTTGTATAAATGGTCTAAGAATATCACAATTTAATATTAGTAACTATGGGTGCTTTATTATACTGAGGGACATACTATCAACTATGAGATGAGCATGCTTGCAGACAATAATATCTTCGTTTAACCTAGCAGTTATCTGTATCCTTCCTATGAACTTAGCTATAGATATGTAGGTGGAAGGTAAAGCGATATCTCTCCTTTAAAATTTGGAAAAAAATGTTGATAGCCGATTTGTTTCTAATCTGAAGACAGACCCCTTCTTGGGACAAAATCAATAGGAACATCATATTCTTGGCTGGCAATCTTTGCCATCTGAGCCATTTCAGGAAATCCGACAGACAGGAGAAACTTGAGGAAACTTTGGCTATTTGGACAGTAAAACCAATATGGGGAATTAGGAACGCAATTTTTCGTGCTAAAGTTGCATTATCATAAGGCCAAAGGTAGAAACACATTACTATCACGTCACGTGACCTGACGAGAGGGCAGTGTGGCTATCATTAACGAAACCACCTACAATATTATGGGAAAACTTTGAACTACATCTTTCCGAATCCCCATGAGCTCGCGTGACGTGACAGTAGTTTTTTGGTAGACGGACGAGACCAAATTTTAGACTCCTAAAACTTGTGATACTCCTACCTAAACCATCAATTTTTCTTCCACATTAGTTACATTTTACCTGGAACTACCAACGTTCATTTTTTACTTTTTAGACGTCAGGTATCGCTAGCCCATCTGTTTCACCGCTGTTTCTCCCATCTGTCGCACTCGGGGTTTCACTTATTCCCGGTGAACTGCTGGATGATCTTGGCCCACTCCTTCGGGTAGTTCCTCTGGACGTGGGAGAGGACCTTCTGGATCTGCCTGGTTTCGGCGGGCGTACATTGGGGGCAGGCTCCGCGTAGGACCAGAGGGGCGAACGCTGAAACAGTCAGTTGGAGAAGAGGGTGAGAAAAGCAGTGGTAAAACACAGTAAATCACTTTAAATGTAGGATGGGCATGCTACGACACAGACCACATGCGTCTAATAGCAGTCGTTTCATTGCTACGAAATAAAAACGGCGATGAAACACCCATAAAAGAAAAAAAATTATTTCCCGTTTCTGCCTTTTTTTACTATAATTGAAAGAAGTTTGATAGAGGGAACTTAAGAACGGGGGTCTTATCGTCACTAAACAGGATAGGAGAAAAACCAGATGTTCCGGGAACCCCGGGCTAAATCTAAACCGCGGCCTAGCGCTAAAAAAGCGGGCGGTCTACCTTCCAAGCTAACTGGGCTGACATAAAAGAGGTGCACCAAATAACAATGTGACATTGTATCCATAAACAGTAGAGATAGAGATTGCCCCAAGGAACACTGTGTATTTTGATTGAGATCTGAGATCCCCAAAAAGAGGTGCTGAGTAGAAGCTAGAAGGTTAGGCAAATAGGCACTTAGGAACCTCTAACATTGATAAGCAACATGACCAAACCTAGGTAGACCTAGATCTGAGATCCCCAAAAAGGGGTGCTGATTAGAAGCTAGAAGGTTAGGCAAATAGGCACTTAGGAACCTCTAACATTGATAAGCAACATGACCAAACCTAGGTAGACCTTCATCAATCAAATTGGATCTGGAGACATCACTAATAGAAAATAGGACCTAGTAATCGACACATCCTCATTTATACATTCCTAGCTATGACCATTGTATAGGCAGGGACGATCCTATGGGGGCCCCGGGACCCCTAGGGACAACTCCTATTGGACCCGTCCTCAAGACATTTTTTTTTACACAGGGAACTGTAACCGCTAAGGCCTTATCGTCCCGAAAACAATGAGAGGAGGAAGACAGGATAGGAGAAAGCCAGCCGTTCCGAGAACGAACCTTATCTGTTTAGGATAAAACCCTAACCGGGCGGGAATAGGTAGTCGTATTTTTCCATTAAAAAAATAGTAATAATAATGGCTCAGGGTCCCCTTGAGAATCCCGGGGCAAATGGGACCGCATGGACCCCCCTATGAGCGACCCTGTGCTTAGGTACCTATCTTAGTAACCTGCCTACAAAAAGCGAAATCGTGTTTCGAATACAAGGAGATTAGAGATAGATTAATACCTATTAGATATGGGCAATCTGGACATAATATCTAGACATAGTATCAAATAGGGATCTGAAAAAACGAAGTGAATTCTATGTTTTTACTCGAAAAGGGGCCATTTGCTCAAGCATCATGAGCACGTTGCCCTCTGGAAAAATGTTAGACGAAGTTTCTTAACTATGAAAAATAACTGAAACTTATTCAGGATCAGAAAAAAAGTATCTAGGTATTAGGAATGAGGTAAAATAAACTGGATAGTTACTTTGTATTTGAGAGACAGTCGTCTGTATTTTAGGCACCTAATAACACACGCATAGGGCATAGGTACAAGCTACGTAATTATTAAAATAATTAATTACATAGGGTTTCCAGTCATAGCTATTACGACACTATACAGACTACCAGTATGTGGTACACCACAACTCTAGAAGGTGGTACTCGTAAAAGTATTAATCATACAGGATGTTAACCCATTGAGTACCAAAACACACTGAGAAAAAAAATTAGGGTGCCGGCAGCCCAATCGTGTGACTGGGTTCCGACACTCTAATATTGAACTCTATATCGGGAAGCTCGACACTAATATAGCATTCCAACAGCCTAAATCAGGGGAAGTAACCCAATAATAGCTAGAGTTCTTCCACCCTAAACTTGTGGCACCCAGTCACCAATTTTTTTCTCAGTGCACCTGTCTCGGTGGCGTAGTGGTCAAGACGTTCGTCTGGTAAACAGGAGGGCGCGGGTTCGAACCCTGTCAAGGCATAAGATTTCATACTCATTTATTTGAGAAATTGACCACATAATAATGGAGCCCTAAGGGTTAGGTGGTAGAGAACGCCTCCGGCGTGAACCTCACCTAGTGGTAACCTTTGACTCAAGGATACTACACTTTTCATGTTCTCAACCTAAGTACCTACCCTAAGTGCGCATCCACAATGTGGGCCATAGACCGAGGATCCGAGGAAACTCCCACCAGTGTGTCCATAACAGAGCTTTGGGAACCTCCTGCTTTTTTTAGATACACGTGAAAATTTTGTCGCGGTCGAGACACCCTTGTGAACGTATTACGTATACTAATAATTGAAAAGAGCAATGTGACATGTGACTCCGGACCAAAACGCTTCGCCAGAAAATTTTGATAAATTCGTGTTCATAATCAAATTATTGATGTTTTAATCACCGATTTCATTCATGATTTGATTTTGATCCTCCAAAGGGTTAAACATCCTGAGTTTTGTCTCTTGTAGCTAAGTAGTTCCTTAGTTCATGATTTCCCGTTTCTGCCTTTTTTTACTTTGAAAGAAGTTTGATAGAGGGAACTTAAGAACGGGATAATGGTCTTATCGTCACTAAACAGGATAGGAGAATAACCAGATGTTCCGGGAACCCCGGGCTAAATCTAAACGCGGCCTAACGCTAACAAAGCGGGCGGTCTACCTTCCAAGCTAACTGGGCTGACATAAAAGAGGTGCACCAAATAACAATGTGACATTGTATCCATAAACAGTATTGGCCCGCTAGACCATTTTTGTGACCCGCGAAGCCTTTTTGGGATTTGTACAAACTTACCTAAATGTACCACCAAACGGCGACAAGCTAACCGCCTCCTAAATTTAACCTCACCCAGCCTGAGTGGAGCCTGCATGGAACCCAGCAGCACACGGATTCCCCGGATGGTCACCCATCCAGGTACTAACCACACCGTTGCTTAACTTCTGTGAAAAAGAGTGTCACTTACATTTCAGCCGCCTGCCGACAGGGACGCCTTGACCACTACACCACCGAGGTAGGTAAAGGGACTTTTCAGTCTCATTCTAACAGTATAAATGGAGTATAGAGTATAGTCTATTACTATATTCTATGCTCTACCTATAACTCAACTCCCACAAAGCTATCAGGAGATCAAGAGTAAGTTACATGTTTAAGGATCTGACTCACTGAGTAGTTCACTGAAAAGAGTAGTTCTTTTATAAGACTCACTCACTCTACACATGTCTATTACGCGAGGTATCAGATAGGATTCCACCACCTTTCACTCATCAAGTCAGCAACCACTGCCAAGAGAGGTATATTTTTCTGCCTCGGCTGAGAATCGAACCCAGGAGTTACATCCACGGAACCACAGGAGCAAAGGTGTAAGAAACACTTTGAAACCCCTTGCCTCCATAACAGACAGTCACCCATGTAGATTGAAACCATGTAAAATGTTGTTTAATTCACGTTGGTAATATTATGTAGGTAGGTATTACTTGCATTTCAAACTTTTGTTCAATTGGCTCATTTTATAAACTTCGATTCTGGCATTTTCATTGGAGCCTAGTTTGTAGTTATCACAAACGGTAAGAAACAAGGGCGGTATCAGGTTTTGCCTTTCCTATAGCGTTGTCGGGCCTGGGCTTTGCTGTATTTAGCGTGTTTCCGGGGTTCATCTTCACTTGCTTCGGTACTCTCACTGTTATCGCCAAACAGAGAGGACTTGTCTGAAAGCAAAACAAATAGATTATGACTTATGAGTCTTATGACTGTCAAACTGTTTTGACTTGGCGGCTAATGATGGTTCTATGTGACCTGTGGAACCTGTTCAATGAACGACTTCACTCCCCACTTATCCCTCCTACAAGTACCCACCTATGCCATGGGACCGAAATGTGCTTTATTTTTGCACATGTCCTACATTGTGGGGAGTGCAGGTGTGCATGAGGAATAAGGCTCTTGTCCATGGAGCAGTTTCACTATATTATTAATGGTCCTTTTGAGTGGGACAATATTGAAGAGACCAAGTGAGGGGAAAAAGTTATATTTCTAGCCTCTAACCCATTTTGTTTGTTTCCAAAGCCACCAATTTAAAACTTCCTTGTGTCTAACTGTCTTAACGTTAATTACTGAATTTTTTCTGATTCCCAGGGTGAGAAAATCCAGACCGTGTTGAAAGCTGCAGGAGTGGGGAAATAATTAGAGTAATTGCGGCAATAATTTGAATATTGAAGAGGCAATAATTACAGTAATAGGGGCAATAATTTGAATATTGAAGGAGCAATCATTTGAGCATCCTATGACCTCAAATCAAGATGTACATAGGTACCTACACTTCTATAATTTTCTCATCAAATGCCTTAGACAAAAAAAGTAATGATTCAGTATGACAACAAAATATCTCCCTTCTCTAAGGTGATAGAAGGGAGTATTCTCCTTTCAATGAGATGATAAAAGGGAGTATAAAGGGTGATAAAATGGAGTGCCTCAGTATTCTCCCTTCTATGAGGTGATAAATGTATAGCATTATTTTGCTGTCAGTAACAATGATTTTGGTTTTTAGTAACAGTTCCTGACTAAATTTTCTTTAGTCCATCAATTTTGTTATAGTTATTTCACTCATAATTCTTTGATGTTGGTTTTCTAACTCTTAAATTATGAGCTATTTGCTTATGGTATATTAAATGATTAAATCCCACACCAACTCCCCTGTACATACCTAGCCATGGTATTTGTTCGTCAAACTTCTTTTCCTGATTTAAGTTGAGCAAGGTTTTTTCTATGCATTTCAGTATCATTGGGTCATTGGGCTGCAATCTGAGTGCCACCCGATATGATAGAAGAGCATCGTCCCAGTATTTAGCAGCAAATTCTACTTCACCTTTGCGAAAATAACCCTGGGGAGAAGAAAATAAATATCAAATATTATTAGTAGGTAGTGGGCACCAATGGCATTCAGTTATTACTGGAATTGCTAATAACTGATTGAGAAAAAAAAAATACCTAATAATAAAAAATATAGGTATTTAGTTGATGAAAAATTGTCAGACATAATTATTTGGATGCATCAGTTCAAGCATAGATGATCAAACTGAAAGTAAATGGCCAGCCTAAGACTTTATTATAAGGCCAGCCACTCACTAAAGGTAGATCTGACAGGTACAGCTGAAAAGGTCCACCTCTCAGGTCTACCTGATACCTGATGACACACTCTCAGGTAGACCTGATCAGGTGTAAGTGTCACCTGATGGCTGCCTGTTCAAGCATAGATGATCAAACTGAAAGTGAATGGCCAGCCTGAGACTTTGTTATTATAAGGCCAGCAACTCACTAAAGGTAGATCTGACAGGTACAGCTGAAAAGGTCCACCTCTCAGGTATGCATACCTGATGAGCACACACACACACACACACACACACTCTCAGGTAGACCTGATCAGGTGTAAGTGTCACCTGATGGCTGACCTAAGATTTTTACCTTTGCACAGTCAGGTCTAAGTGAGAGCTCTAAAGTAATAATGTCATGTAAGTATACGTATGTCATAATCATAACACACGATATGAGTACATAGGTATTCCATATGCAAGGCTAGTTACCTTGGATTGGGGGGTAGCGCGTCTGTCTTGTAAACGCTAGAGATTCGTAGAAGCTCAACCCACCCTTTAGGGCTCTTTGCCCCTACGCCTAAACCCCGGAGAGGGCTTTTTGTGTATTACAGTGCCTTATAAGCGCTAGGTCGCAATCCCCGGCCAGGGCGGATTTTATCCTGAACAGATTAAGGTTCTCGGGAAGACTGGCTTTCTCCTATCCTGTCTTTCTGCTCTTTGCTTCCAAGACGGTAAGACCTGAGCAGTACAGACGTTACAGTTCTTTTAAGATAACTTTGTGTAGTTATTTATTACAGAGAATTTTGAAAGTGAAAATGTTGTGTCTGTGTAATTCTCTACATGCAGCGCACCCAATTCGATTACCTAACACACATATATAAACCTACGATAGGTTAGGTACTTACGTATAACTAAGGTACCTACGTTGTATTGGTAATGTATAATGTAGGTATCAAAGGTACATTGGTATCTTAAGTTCTTGTTACCTTAGTACAGTGAGACCTTGGCAATTATTGTGCAGTCTTGGCACACCTTAGTAATCTTGATAGATCGACGTTTTTTTTTTTTTTTTCAATACGTCATTCTACTAGGAGCATTATTTCGTGCTTTACAGATTCGCGAATGACTAATGACTGGTGGCCAATCATCCTTGTAAGTAGGTAGGTATAGGTAGTAGTAATGATGATTATTATGAATGAGAGATGAGCAGATGAGACAGAGCCCCGTCTCGTCCCGTGATTTTTTGACGCGATGAGACAAAATTAATGGATTTTGTTTCGTCTCAAAATTAACGAGACGAAAAATGGATTTTGTTTCGTCTCATGGAAAAAATTACAAGACGATACAACATCCTTTTCTGGTCTTGTCGTGCATCACATGACTAGGTACTTTGCCTAGTAAATTTCGCGACGAAACAATATCTCATCTCGTCACTGTACCTACATAACATTGAAATGGGGGGTCTTTTCTGACGAAATTCCTGTGTGCGGAGTCCAGTATGTAGGACTTTTGCATCCCATTCTTGTTGTTTTTCAACTGTACCTAAGTAGGTAATACTTGTAGGTAGGTCATTATGTTATTACTTATTAACTATTATTAGATACTTATTATTTACAGTTGATAGATAGATAAAATTAGCGCAGAAGATAAAAATAAAACGATCACAGAGGGTTAATTCTGTCTGAATCCGTTTTGAACATTAAAATTGAGAAGGTAAGGTATTATGTCAACAAGACAAGAAACCAAGTTGGTTTACAAATCTGGGTCTTCAGATATTATGACTGAATCGTATGTAACATAAGTAGGTAATAAACCAGCCTAGTTAGCTTGGAAGGAAGCGCGCCTGCCTTACTGTCTTGTAAGCACTAGGTCACGGGTTTGATTCCCGCCCGGGGCGATTTTAATCCTAAACGCTTAAGGTTCGGTCTGGGAACGGCGAGCTTTCTTCTCTTTTCGATTTCGGGACGATAAGACCTCCCTTTATTAAAACTAACTCTTGGAATTTACATTCAGTTTGTATTTTTATAACATATTTTGCGAACGGTAAATCCGATTTCGGTGGAATTAGGTAGATTTTCAAAGAACCGAGAGTAAAAACGTCTACGCTAAGTGCTACTGTGCTACCAGTAGGTATCTAAGCGCTTCCTTTGAACATTAAAATTGAGAAGGTACAAGGTAAGGTATTATGTCAGTAAAAGTGTCAATCCAGTAAAGTGCCTCAAAAGTAGGTACCTACACCTACCTACCTGACCTTCTTCATCCATAAAAAAAGCCCCATTATGTCACTGTGACCTGGTTAGATCTTTTGTGACTTAATTATTTTTAATCATTTCAATAAAAATAAATAAAAAAAACCACGCAAACGTAAAACTAAAATCACTAAAAAGAACCGAATAAAAATAAAAAAAAAAATCTCAGAGATTACTTACCTTCATGATTGCAGCGTATTGACTTGTACTGAAGAGAGTGAGTGGAGATCCTGATCAATTTGATAAATAGAATAATAGAAAGGGAAATGAGAAGATAAGATAGGTGGGGGCGAAAGAAGGACAGTAAACAGAGATCATTACAACATAGGTAGAACACCCACCTACATACATAGGTACATATTTATGTAGGTAGGTATATACATTGACGTGTCTTATGCATAATTACCCTGAATGACAAGGATAAGCTATTGATAAGAGAGCAAGTCATCCTAGATCTGAAACACTATCATCTTCCTGAAACTTACCTCTTGAGCTACACTCATTTAATCAATCAAAAGAACTTCGTAGTTAAGTTAAAGGTGTAGAGACGCTCACAGTACTTCCATTATTTTGCCTGCTAAACAGCTAAACTTAATGAGAGCCAGACTTAATTAGATTAGGATAATTAAATTGAATAAATTGAATTTAATTATTTTGAGGAGGAGGCAGGAAAATTTTAAAACCACTGCACCAGCACCGACTACAATTTTTTTGCAAAAGTGTAAACAAAAATTTTGAGCTCGCGAGTTCTACAGATTTTTGTGCTTCGCTTTTTACCCATTTTCCACGTTGTCCGCTGTTCCTAGCCTCCTTGATAAAAAGATCCGTTTACATTTTTTTACGAGTACGTGTCGAGTACTCGGTCTACCTCTTTTTTTAATCGGCGTTTATTCCGATTTATGTGTTATTTAAGGATATGGGGAGATCAGGGAGGTATATTTTAGGTAATTTCAATATCCAGACCTACCTAGGTTTAAAAACCTGGAAAAGCAAAATGGGGAGGGCGACAGATAAACACTAATAACAAAATTATTTCTAGTATACATAAAATAAAATAGGTATAGTACCTACAGGGTTTTATTTTCAAGGATATGAAGCCATGTTAAGTTGTGTCTACACATGGTCGAAAGCGATCGATCCATGTGAATTTATTGTGAATTGACGGCCGGTCGACTATATATGGACACACTTTTAGGTGTAAAGTTAATATTGCACCGCTCTGTCCTTAGGCCAATCCAAAACTTATCGCACTTGAGCGGGAAAAGAAAAATCGGAAAAAAATCTATTTTCATACTGTTACAGCCTTTTTTTCGGATAAGGCGTTTTAACACAGGAATACCCTGGTCGTTCACGCCTTTAATCGAGGTTATAAAGGAATCTAAACGTTTTCTGGTATGGAAAAATTCAATGGGTACTGAAACTCTCAAATTTTTCTCAACAATGTTTTCTTGGAAAAAAAGTCAAATCTGGTGATTTCTTTTGGCCGGAATTCAAGTGGTACGCAATTGCGGCAAATTCTTCTGGCGGCAATTGAACTGGTACGCAATTGCGGAAATTTGGCCGCAATTCAGGATCAATGGCGTTTACCTAAGTCATACACAATAGACATATAGGGAAAGGCACGAGAGTGGAGTAGAAATGTGTAAAGACTGTAAAAAGTGAGTGAGTTAGAAAAGAACTACTCTTTTAAGGAGGTATGTACCTAGTTCGTCAACGAGTCCGTCCCTAAATACCTACAGGGAGTTAAAGATTTAGCACTTTACCAATCAAATATTAAAAACCTTACTTGGACTACGGAGATAAAGGGACTTTTCAGTCTCATCCTAGCAGTATAAATGGAGTATAGTCTATTAGGTACTATATTACATGCTCTACCTATAACTCCCATAAGGCTATCAGGAGATCAAGAGTAAGTTACATGTTTAAGGATCTGACTCACTGAGTAGTTCACTGAAAAGAGTAGTTCTTTTATAAGACTCACTCACTCTACACATGTCTATTACGCGAGGTATCAGATAGGATTCCACCACCTTTCACTCATCAAGTCAGCAACCACTGCCAAGAGAGGAAAGATTTTTTTCTGCCTTGGCTGAGAATCAATCCCAAGATTTATTACCAAGAGAGGTATATTTTTCTGCCTCGGCTGAGAATCGAACCCAGGAGTTACATCCACGGAACCACAGGAGCAAAGGTGTAAGAAACAAGGGCGGTATCAGGTTTTGCCTTTCCTATAGCGTTGTCGGGCCTGGGCTTTGCTGTATTTAGCGTGTTTCCGGGGTTCATCTTCACTTGCTTCGGTACTCTCACTGTTATCGCCAAACAGAGAGGACTTGTCTGAAAGCAAAACAAAATAAATAGATTATGACTTATGAGTCTTATGACTGTCAAACTGTTTTGACTTGGCGGCTGATGATATCTCATGCTATGATACTCGGAAAAGTTGTGAAGAAGCACTCTGCTTTACCACAAATAATAATTCATGATTTGATTTTTTTTCCCCCCTTACCTCCTGACAACAGGTCTACTTTGTCCTGTTTCTGAAAATACCGAATGGACTTGGCAATGAAGTATCCGATGAATGCACAAACACACGGTACCAGAAGCAAGCTAATGATATCTAATGCTATGATACTCGGAAAAGTTGTGAAGAAACACTCTGCTTTACCACAAATAATAATTCATGATTTGATTTTTTTTTCCCTTACCTCCTGACAAAAGGTCTACTTTGTCCTGTTTCTGAAAATACCGAATGGACTTGGCAATGAAGTATCCGATGAATGCACAAACACACGGTACCAGAAGCATAGTCAATGGATTGTTCAGGGCTTTCTTTGAGGCCAGAGTGTAGTCGGCTAACACCAGACTCACTCCAAGAATAATACCAATGCCAGCACCTGGGAGGAGAATTTGAAGGAAATAATTAGAGTAGGTAATTGCGGCAATAATTTGAATATTGAAGAGGCAATAATTACAGTAATAGGGGCAATAATTTGAATATTGAAGGGGCAATCATTTGAGCATCCTATGACCTCAAATCAAGATGTACATAAATCCTACACTTCTATGATTTTCTCATCAAATGCCTTAGACAAAAAAAGTAATGATTCAGTATGACAACAAAATATCTCCCTTCTCTAAGCTGATAGAAGGGAGTATTCTCCTTTCAATGAGATGATAAAACGGAGTATAAAGGGTGATAAAATGGAGTGCCTTGGCATTCTCCCTTCGATGAGGTAATAGAATGTAGTATTCTTCCTTTTATGGGGTGATAAATTTATAGCATTATTTTGCTGTCGGGTTCCTGACAAAATTTTCTTTAGTCTATCAATTTTGTTATAGTTATTTCACTCATAATTCTTTGATGTTCGTTTTTTAATTCTTAAATTATGAGCTATTTGCTTATGGAATATTAAATCCCGCACCAACTCCCCGGTATTCTCCCTTCTATGAGGTGATAAATTTAGAGCATTATTTTGCTGTCAGGTTCCTGACTAAATTTTCTTTAGTCTATCAATTTTTCTATAGTTATTTCACTCATAATTCTTTGATGTTGGTTTCAACTCTTAAATTATGAGCTATTTGCTTATGGAATATTAAATCCCACACCAACTCCCCTGCACATACCTAGCCATGGTATTTGTTCGTCAAACTTCTTTTCCTGATTTAAGTTGAGCAAGGTTTTTTCTATGCATTTCAGTATCATTGGGTCATTGGGCTGCAATCTGAGTGCCACCCGATATGATAGAAGAGCATCGTCCCAGTATTTAGCAGCAAATTCTACTTCACCTTTGCGAAAATAACCCTGGGGAGAAGAAAATAAATATCAAATATTATTAGTAGGTAGTGGGCACCAATGGCATTCAGTTATTACTGGAATTGCTAATAACTGATTGAGAAAAAAAAAATACCTAATAATAAAAAATATAGGTATTTAGTTGATGAAAAATTGTCAGACATAATTATTTGGATGCATCAGTTCAAGCATAGATGATCAAACTGAAAGTAAATGGCCAGCCTAAGACTTTATTATAAGGCCAGCCACTCACTAAAGGTAGATCTGACAGGTACAGCTGAAAAGGTCCACCTCTCAGGTCTACCTGATACCTGATGACACACTCTCAGGTAGACCTGATCAGGTGTAAGTGTCACCTGATGGCTGACCTAAGATTTTTACCTTTGCACAGTCAGGTCTAAGTGAGATCACTTTCAGAGCATCTTCAAATGCCAATGGTATCACATCTTGTTTCAGAAATGCGTAAGAACGGTTGCTGTACAGAAGATAGTTGGTCTCATCAAGTTTGATAGCTTGTGTGTAAAATAAGACAGCTTCAGTGACTTTGTTCTCTTTCAAACATGCATTGCCTTTTTCCTTGAGTTCATTGACCTGAAAAAGAAGTAGGTAGGTAGAAGAAAATAAAATATTACAAAAAAAATCAAACAGTTTGTTAATAATAACGGTAATTATCCAGAAGTCACATCCATGGAAGAGAAAAGCTCCTTTTGTATTTAATAACACTAATCACTGCTCTAATTGTGAAAACTCCTTCTTGCGTTTAACCTAACCCTACAATAACACTGGTCACTGCCAGTTCCTTTGGCAGCAATATTCCATGGACGTGACTTCTGACCAAGTACCATAATAACTATGGAGCTGGCCATTGGATTGGGAAGAAGCAACGGTAGTTGTGCATAAGGCGCGTCAATGGGACATTACAAAAATCCTTTTATAAGAGGGAAGATACTTGCTTAAGGAGTGTTCCTAGTGAAGTTTTAAAAGGCGCGAAGTAAAAAAAGTCACATATTTTAATTGATTAGCACTTAAGAAACGAACTTTGAAATCTTAGGCGCGTCCGTGAGACATTACAAAAATCTGTCTATAAGAGGGAAGATACTTGCTTTAGGAGTGTTCCTTGACAAGTTTTTAAAATAGCAAAGTTAAAAAAGTCACATATTTTATTGATTAACACTTAAAAAACGAACTTTGAAATCTTATTTCCACGATCAACGATACTTCGAACAACGAACAACTCTGACGAACACAGCGGCCATCTTTTCAGTGTTTACAGGTGTATTACCGTACATTACCGTACGAGGGAACAAAATCCGTACAGAAATCTTACCTTATTGCCATGTTGACCAACACAAAGATGAAATCATCGCATCGCAGTTTTACTCCAGTGCTAGTCCTCGTAAGAGCTAAGGCCATTTCGGCAACTTGCACTATTTTTATCCGAATTTATCTCCAACTTCCTCAACTCATCCACCATGACTTCCACAGCCGAATTAGCCTGCGTCTACTCCGCTCTCATCTTGGTCGATGATGATATCACCGTTACTGTAAGTACTTTGAAAAATTGACCATTCCCAAAACCCCCTTGTAGCACTATAGTAGGTCTGTCCCTCTCAAATGGGCATCCTTGGAAATTGGGGCCCTAGTCGCTCCTTTCCTTAAAAATGATTAAATTGACCTATCTATCAGCAGCAGTACTTTTTAATTTGATTCTCTGAAATATGCTTGAGAAATATTGATATGAGAAATGAGAAAAACGAGTCCATACCTACATTCCATTTGAACGTATTCATGAGGTACACTCCAACTCCAGGCATTGGCATGACTAGCTCATTATGATTGGATCATGTTCTAGTCTTTGTTTTGGCTACGGGCTACTTGCATCAAAGATCTAAACTTGAAAGTAAATCAACAGCTACTGCTCCGTTCTATGTGACCTGTGGAAACTGTTCCATGAATGACTTCACTCCCCACTTGTCCCTCCTACAAGTACCCACCTATGCCATGGGACCAAAATGTGCTTTGTTTTTTTTTGCACATGTCCTACATTGTGGGGAGTGCAGATGTGCATGAGAAATAAGGCTCTTGTCCATGGAGCAGTTTCACTATATTATTAATGATCCTTTTGCGTGTGACAATATTGAAGAGACCAAGTGAGAGGAAAAAGTTAAATTTCTAACCTCTAACCCATTTCATTTGTTTCCAAAGCCACCAATTTAAAACTTCCTTGTGTCTAACTGTCTTAACATTAATTACTGAATTTTTTCTGATTCCCAGGGTGAGAAAATCCAGACTGTGTTGAAAGCCGCAGGAGTAGAAGTCGAGCCATACTGGCCCTTATGGGTTATCCGGCCCTGGGTAACAATATTTGACCTACTGGCAAAAAAAAATATGAACTACCTATGTATTTGACATTGACTTACTGAGTGGGAAGTTGGCTGTCATCTTGGCAGGTACTGACGGGTAGGGGACGGTCAGCTGTCCGGTGTAGTGGTAGGGTTTGCCCACCCCGGGGATGGGGTTGGTCTGCTCGATGCGATACACGGACGGTTCGTCGGGGACTTTGAACTATTTGACATTGACTTACTGAGTGGGAAGTTGGCTGTCATCTTGGCAGGTACTGACGGGTAGGGGACGGTGAGCTGTCCGGTGTAGTGGTAGGGTTTGCCCACCCCGGGGATGGGGTTGGTCTGCTCAATGCGATACACGGACGGTTCGTCGGGGACTTGGGTGATGTTGTAGATGAGACACTTACTAGACGTCGACGTCTTCTGGATGACATACCAGAGACCGAGGAACTGTGGAACAAGAACGGACAGTGACAACACAACGAAAAAGAAAATACGAGTTCGATTCCACACTAAAAAGTAGGGAAAAAACGGTAGAATACAGAAGGAAAATGCATGGTTTTGTTTCAAAGACGACGATTCTGAAGATTAAAAGAGAACAGAGGGTATCACCGTATCACGTCTGCCTTGTAAGCGTTAGGTCGCGTGTTCGATTTCCGCCCGGGGCGAACTTTATTCGAAGACAGTGACAACACAATGAAAAAGAAAATACGAGTTCGATTCCCGATTCCACACTAAAAAGTAGGGAAAAACGGTAGAATACAGGAGGAAAATGCATGGTTTTGTTTCAAAGACGACGATTCTAAAGATTACAAGAGAACAGAGGGTATCACCGTATCACGTCTGCCTTGTAAGCGTTAGGTCGCGTGTTCGATTTCCGCCCGGGGCGAACTTTATTCGAAACAGATATGAGAGGTTCATTCTCGGAACAGCTGGCTTTCTCCTATCCTGTCTTCCTTCTCTCTTCGCCCGAACGACTATCGTAGATTCACCTCGTCGAACGACGGTGTCGATTACCTATGTGTGGACACAGCTTGACCCAATAAAGAGAAAACAGGGTGCGGGTTCGATTCCCACTCGGAGAGAAATTTATCCTGACCTTCCTAGCTTCCACACGGAAAGAAGAAGAAAATCTGGTGTGAACATCACACGACTTTCCTTATCGTTCTCGGAACAGCTGGCTTTCTCTTATCCTGTCTTCCTTCTCTCTTCGCCCGAACGACTATCGTAGATTCACCTCGTCGATCGACGGTGTCGATTATGTGTGGACACAGCTTAACCCAATGAAGAGAAAATAGGGTGCGGGTTCGATTCCCACTCGGAGAGAAATTTATCCTGACCTTCCTATCTTCCACACGGAAAGAAGAAGAAAAATCTGGTGTGAACATCACATGACTTTCCTCATCCTATTGAATGATGCTTATTTTGGGTGTTCTTGTTCTTATAGCCAAACTTTTACAATATCTCTAACCGTTTAGTCGACAAAAAAAATCAAACAGTTTGTTAATAATAACGGTAATTATCCAGAAGTCACATCCATGGAAGAGAAAAGCTCCTTTTGTATTTAATAACACTAATCACTGCTCTAATTGTGAAAACTCCTTCTTGCGTTTAACCTAACCCTACAATAACACTGGTCACTGCCAGTTCCTTTGGCAGCAATATTCCATGGACGTGACTTCTGACCAAGTACCATAATAACTATGGAGCTGGCCATTGGATTGGGAAGAAGCAACGGTAGTTGTGCATAAGGCGCGTCAATGGGACATTACAAAAATCCTTTTATAAGAGGGAAGATACTTGCTTAAGGAGTGTTCCTAGTGAAGTTTTAAAAGGCGCGAAGTAAAAACAAGTCACATATTTTAATTGATTAGCACTTAAGAAACGAACTTTGAAATCTTAGGCGCGTCCGTGAGACATTACAAAAATCTGTCTATAAGAGGGAAGATACTTGCTTTAGGAGTGTTCCTTGACAAGTTTTTAAAATAGCAAAGTTAAAAAAGTCACATATTTTATTGATTAACACTTAAAAAACGAACTTTGAAATCTTATTTCCACGATCAACGATACTTCGAACAACGAACAACTCTGACGAACACAGCGGCCATCTTTTCAGTGTTTACAGGTGTATTACCGTACATTACCGTACGAGGGAACAAAATCCGTACAGAAATCTTACCTTATTGCCATGTTGACCAACACAAAGATGAAAAGTTCAAGCATAGATGATCAAACTGAAAGTAAATGGCCAGCCTAAGACTTTATTATAAGGCCAGCCACTCACTAAAGGTAGATCTGACAGGTACCTACAGATGAAAAGGTCCACCTCTCAGGTCTACCTGATACCTGATGACACACTCTCAGGTAGACCTGATCAGGTGTAAGTGTCACCTGATGGCTGACCTAAGATTTTTACCTTTGCACAGTCAGGTCTAAGTGAGATCACTTTCAGAGCATCTTCAAATGCCAATGGTATCACATCTTGTTTCAGAAATGCGTAAGAACGGTTGCTGTACAGAAGATAGTTGGTCTCATCAAGTTTGATAGCTTGTGTGTAAAATAAGACGGCTTCAGTGACTTTGTTCTCTTTCAAACATGCATTGCCTTTTTCCTTGAGTTCATTGACCTGAAAAAGAAGTAGGTAGGTAGAAGAAAATAAAATATTGTAAAAAATCAAACAGTTTGATAATAATAACTATGGGGCTGGCCATTGGATTGGGAAGAAGCAACAAAAGGTGAGTTTGATCCCAAAACGTCTGATTGATGAAAATTGTGGGTAACAAAGCCAGAATCAGCACTGAATGACGAGGATCAGCTATTGATAAGAGAGCAACTCATCCTAGATCTGAATCACTATCATCTTACCTCTTGAGCTACACTCATTTAAACTCAATCAAAAGAACTTCGTAGTTAAGTTAAAGGTGTAGAGACGCTCACAGTACTTCCATTATTTTGCCTGCTAAACTTAATGAGAGTCAGATTTAATTAGATTAGGATAATTAAATTGAACTTAATTATTTTGAGGAGGAGGCAGGAAAATGTTAAAACCACTGCACCGACTACAATTTTTTTGCAAAAGTGTAAACAAAAATTTTGAGCTCGCGAGTTCTACAGATTTTTGTGCTTCGCTTTTTACCCATTTTCCACGTTGTCCGCTGTTCCTAGCCTCCTTGATAAAAAGATCCGTTTACATTTTTACGAGTACGTGTCGATTACCCGGTCTACCTCTTTTTTTAATCGGCGTTTATTCCGATTTATGTGTTATTTAAGGATATGGGGAGATTAGGGAGGTATATTTTAGGTAATTACGAGTACGTGTCGAGTACTCGGTCTACCTCTTTTTTTAATCGGCGTTTATTCCGATTTATGTGTTATTTAAGGATATGGGGAGATCAGGGAGGTATATTTTAGGTAATTTCAATATCCAGAGAATGTCCTCCGTTCTAGCAAAATTTAAAAAAAAAAACAGCAATATCTATAGTTTTTTCGCTCTAATAAAATTTCTCTTTGGAACATAACCTCAAATTTAATGTAAACAAAAACATTTTCATCTTGCGATTTTTTCGTGTTTTCATCTTTCATCGATTCATCGCATCGCAGTTTTACTCCAGTGCTAGTCCTCGTAAGAGCTAAGGCCATTTCGGCAACTTGCACTATTTCTATCCGAATTTATCTCCAACTTCCTCAACTCATCCACCATGACTTCCACAGCCGAATTAGCCTGCGTCTACTCCGCTCTCATCTTGGTTTTTAGGTAATTTTAATATCCAGAGAACGTCCTCCGTTCTAGCAAAATTAAAAAAAAAACAGCAATATCTATAGTTTTTTCGCTCTAATAAAAAATCTCTTTGGAACATAACCTCAAATTTAATGTAAACAAAAACATTTTCATCTTGCGTTTTTTTCGTGTTTTCATCGCAGTTTTACTCCAGTGCTAGTCCTCGTAAGAGCTAAGGCCATTTCGGCAACTTGCACTATTTTTATCCGAATTTATCTCCAACTTCCTCAACTCATCCACCATGACTTCCACAGCCGAATTAGCCTGCGTCTACTCCGCTCTCATCTTGGTCGATGATGATATCACCGTTACTGTAAGTACTTTGAAAAATTGACCATTCCCAAAACCCCCTTGTAGCACTGTAGGTCTGTCCCTCTCAAATGGGCATCCTTGGAATTGGGGCCCTAGTCGCTCCTTTCCTTAAAAATGATTAAACTTGTACCTATCTATCAGCAGCAGTACTTTTTCATTTGATTCTCTGAAATATGCTTGAGAAATTGATATGAGAAATGAGAAAAACGAGTCCATACCTACATTCCATTTGAACGTATTCATGAGGTACACTCCAACTCCAGGCATTGGCAGAAATTGATATGAGAAAAACGAGTCCATACCTACCTTCCATTTGAACGTATTCATGAGGTACAGGTACACTCCAACTCCAGGCATTGGCATGACTAGCTCATTATGATTGGATCATGTTCTAATCTTTGTTTTGGCTATGGGCTACTTGTATCAAAGATCTAAACTTGAAAGTAAATCAACAGCTACTGCTCCGTTCTATGTAGGGTCTCCAGATCAAATTTTTAAAAAGTAGGACATTTGGTTCCAAAAACCCGGACATTCCATCGAAAACCCGGACATTTCCAGATTTCAAAATGTATAGTGCCCAGGGTGCAGAGAATACTGCATTTGCCTTACTTAAGTTACACACGACCGTTCTTCTTCACATTCCGATGAAAGCAAACATTTTTACTGGTTTTGTTGATGTTTCATGAATACGAATTAATTCCATAATGTAAAGACAATCATTAGTCATGTAAAATACACATGAACTAAAAAGGTTTTTTTTTGTTCTCTCTAAACCTAAAGAGATTTTTGTTGTCCCGTTCGTTTTGTAGGTACCTACCTATCGATCTTTTTTTTCCAAATCTTTTCTCAAAAGAATGAAAAACGCTTTTTAATATTATTGGAGTCTTATCATCAAAAACCCGGACATTTCCCAACGTTCTAGTCTTTTTGGCTACGGGCTACGTGTATCAAAGATCTAAACTTGAAAGTAAATCAACAGCTACTGCTCCGTTCTATGTGACCTGTGGAAACTGTTCCATGAATGACTTCACTCCCCACTTGTCCCTCCTATAAGTACCCACCTATGCCATGGGACCGAAATGTGCTTTATTTTTGCACATGTCCTACATTGTGGGGAGTGAAGATGTGCATGAGGAATAAGGCTCTCGTCCATGGAGCAATTTCACCATATTATTAATGATCCTTTTGAGTGTGACAATATTGAAGAGACCAAGTGAGGGGATAAAGTTAAATTTCTAACCTCTAACCCATTTTATTTGTTTCCAAAGCCACCAATTTAAAACTTCCTTGTGTCTAACTGTCTTAACGTTAATTACTGAATTTTTTCTGATTCCCAGGGTGAGAAAATCCAGACCGTGTTGAAAGCTGCAGGAGTAGAAGTCGAGCCATACTGGCCCGGCCTCTTTGCCAAGGCTCTGGAAGGTGTCAATGTCAAGGAATTGATCAGCAACGTAGGCTCCGGAGCTGGAGCTGGTCCTGCTGCTGCCGCACCAGCTGCTGCTCAAGCCGCTGCCCCTGCTGCAGCTGAGGCCAAGGAAGACAAGAAGAAGAAAGAAGAGTCTGACGAAGGATCAGATGATGACATGGGCTTTGGTCTTTTCGACTAGATTGATGCCATCGGGAAAGTGGTGTGCTGTTATATCTCTTGTAAATTGCATAATTCCTTGTTGACATTTTTTGTGTGACCAAATACATGCAAGATGTTTGTTTTTGTATGAAAGAAAATCCCATTTATTTATTTTCATCCTCTTGACATTATCATATATTTTGAGCAGATTTTAATTTGGAAATTACCAGTAAACCTTTCTCTCTCTCTCTCTCTCTCTCTCTCTCCCTCTCTCTCTCTTCCTCTCTCTCTTTTTCTTCTCCTCTCCCCTAGAAATACACAGAGTGCAGAGACTCCGGGAGAGAAAACTTTTCCTCGCTCGCCTAATATTTGAGTTTCGTTTATGTTTTTAGTTTGATAACTACAAGTTTGGCCATGCCTTTTCCACAAGTTTGGCCATGCCTCGGGATGAACTAGCGGGATTCCGGAGCGAAGCGACGGAATTCAGCTAGTAAATAGACATAAAATTGGTTTAGAAGATTGACAGATATATTTCGGAAAACAGTTTATCCACAGGAAGAGGTACATATAATTTACAAGATATGAACAGAAAAGAATGATTAAAAAAAAAACAACTTGAAAAAAAAAATCTAGCACCATTTTGTCAGCCAAAGAAATAAATTAACAAGTGGAGAAAGCATATTTATAAGAAAATAGGGTATTAAATTATAAATAAATAAAATTTGATCAAATTGAGGCTTTGAAACCCCTTGCCTCCATAACAGAGAACAGACAGTCACCCATGTACGAGTTGAAACCATGTAAAAGGTTGTGTTAATTCACGTTGGTAATATTATGTAGGTAGGTATTACTCGCATTTCAAACTTTTGTTCAATTGGCTCATTTTATAAACTTCGATTCTGGCATTTTCATTGGAGCCTAGTTTGTAGTTATCACAAACGTTGGTTTTTTGATCATGTTGCTCATAAAATCGAGTATATTCCACGAAGTTGGGATAATGACGTGACGTTCAGAATAGAACCCCTTAAATTACGTTGGCCTCCTCGAAAATGGGTACGGGGGTACCTAACTACCTATTCGGTTCAATCCGAGGGATAAAATTGGTTTTGAAAGTTGGGAGTGGGAAGTATTGCATTTTACTATACAAAGGTACATCAGATCTTTCATCGCTCCTCCATTCGCGTTAGGTCACCATTCAAGGCAGCCACTCCGCATACTGCTCGGTGGTTACCTGGCGATTCCCTCCCAGCACCCTCACATCCACCTCCTCCCTATCTTTACCTTCGCCATCTCCCTTGATCTTATGGAACAGCTTCTTCGCGCCGTCACTCAGAGATTCCACGCCGTCTCCAATGGATTCGCCGACCTTTTTGACGGCCTGCCCGATGTTGTGCGAGGAAAAGGTCTCCGGATTGATGTGGATGCCGGCTTCAGGGGCGGTGGCTTCGGGGCCGCATTCGGTGTGGCTCACAAGGGAAAGGTCGTAGGGGTTGACGCCGGCGTTGGACAGACGAGACCGGAGCTGCGGAAAAGAGGGATGTTTTTTATTATCTTTAAGCCCACAGGCCGAGGATGTTTTATTACACTGGTTTACAGAAACTTCGACCCCGCCGGAAACCCGGGACCTTTGTTGTGTAAGCCCGAGTAGGCTTGCACCCCCGTCCCGGGTTTGATTTCCGGCGGAGTCGAAGTTTTTTCGGGTCTGTTCTTGGAGAACACTCAGCCTCGTGAGTATAGCCAATAGCTTTTTCTAATCAATTAGCGACCAGTGCCGGCATTACCAGTGTCAAAAGATCCTTAATAAACGGTGGTTCCCTAGCTTCCATGGAGGTTACGCTGCCGTTACTAACCCATTGAGGTGCTCCCGGGTCTAGAAAAACCAGTCGTACAGTTTTCCGCCAAAGTTCCACCCCGTGCGGCCCACGCTGCCGGCCTTATCGAGCGCCGTTTCCACGCCGTTCCCCACGGACTCACTGCCGTTTCGAATGGCCCCCGCTATGTTATGCGCTGTGAACGTGTCTTTGTGAATGTAAATCCCCGAATCGTAGTCTTTGGGACACCCGGACTGGTCGATTATACTGAGGTCGAACGGGTTAACGTTGGCCGTCGACAGGATGGACTTTAACTGGAAGACAGAACGGAAGGCCCCCGGGGGACGTTTTGGGAATGGTCGAATAATCTGTTTTTGGGCAGCTAAATTCCGTTTAGGGACGAGCTATTCAAGTATTCACTTTGGGGCAAAGCCTCGACTACCTCTGGGTCTTTTTATTTCTATTTTTTCCATAGGTACTAGTACCTGCCTAATATCCTCCTGTTCTTATTTTTCTAGTATCTATGTAGGTAGAATCAGTTCAAAATTTCTTCATACGAAAAAGTCAGATATATATATGTACCTAGGGTAATGTAAATATCGAAGCCATAAAAGAGACTATAGATGCGAAATTTAGACATCGAAATTTTGACCCGATTACATTACTTTCCTTCCTATAGGATAAGGAAAGTAAAAAAACATGTTAATCTGTGTCCTTGTTCACACATAATCAACGGCCGTCGATCAATCGATGTGAATCGATATCGATCGATTTGCAGTCGACTACGTGTGCACGCAGATTTAAAAGGTGTGTCCAGACTCCAGACATAGGTCAACGGGCTGAATCTATGTTGTGGACAGTTCAGTAGACTTCAATCGGTGTCGGATTTTTTTTTTTTTTTTTTGCTACATGGATTGATTACATGCCACTGGTGAAAAACAATGTAATAAATTATTAGGTACCTACCTGTTTCATGTTGAAATCAGCCTGTGGCTCCACAGTAGGGCATTCACCCAGATGGTACGTATGCGCATGAGCCAGGCCTAGGATTATGCCTAGAACCACCACAATGGTAAGGGACTTCATGTTGAGATCTGGCTGGTACACCTGGGGACAAAAGTTCGAGAATAATTTATTAGAATATCACTGGTTGGATGGCAGAGAATGCCTTAGACATTAATCCCAAGGACACCTAGGGATAAATGTTTGGGAATAATTAAATGGAGGCTTCGTGGTAAAGACGCTTGTCTGGACGACAGAAGGCCGTGGGTTTAATCCCAGCCGAGGCATGGAATTTTATCCATTTACCTATTTGAGAATGGAGCTCTAAAGGGTTAGGTGGTAGAGAACGTCTCCGGCGTTAACCTCACCTAATAGTGGTTACCTTCCAATCAAGGATCTATTATTATAATAACAGAAGCTTTTCTTATCGGTAAAAAAGAGGTTAATTGAAGTGGTCAATAGGGCCCAAGTCCGGAAATACTTGAAAAGAAGGGTCAAGGGTTGGGGTTATTTCCGGAGACAGACTGTACCACATATATACTCACCCAACCTTGTGTATTAGTCTGTAGCAAATATTGTATTTTTTTAGTTTTATTTATTATTGATATTTTTTTGTAATTTATATTTCCTGAAATGCTTAAGTTAGATATGTAGGTCATCAGACAAAAATCAGCGTATTTTTGGCTACGGCACCTATTAAGTTGGTTGATCAACGTATATTGAGACTATGGAAACAGGCAATTCCCTAAAAAAAGCGTAAAAATAGTGGTAAACTTCAAATATACCTACTCGCATACAGGAAAATTAAAAAAAAAAACTAGCTAGGTACCTCCTTACGTCCTTACCTAACTTAGGTACCTACCTAATAAAACATGACTCATCAATTTTTTACTTTCTATTATTTCCTAATGGCGGATATAACTCGTTAATTTGCTCGGTCTAGGTAGGTACTACCTAGACCTAATGGAGCAGTTGCAAATGGGTAAAAATTAAAAATAAATTGTCGATTCCTATGTAAAAAGTTGGGAAGAATCCAAATCTGAGGTCAAAACTCCGAAAAAATAACTGTAAAAGGTCGAAAATTCAATTTTTATTTTCCGTTCTAATGAGTGAAAAATCCAAATCTGAGGTCAAAACTCCGAAAAAATAACTGTAAAAGGTCGAAAATTCAATTTTCATTTTCCGTTCTAATGAAAGAGTTCAAAGATGTGAAAAAATAACTGTAAAAGGTCGAAAATTCAATTTTTATTTTCCGTTCTAATGAAAGAGTTCAAATATGTGTGACGTCAGTTTACGCAGTTGTTTTTTTCGCCCGTTAGGTAGCGCCACTATACAAGCGCGCTGGCGGAGGAGCAGAAAGAACTGCGCAGAACCGTATGCGCACAAACACATTAATGCGTTGCCTGCGAGGGAGCTTTGCTCGGGACATTTGATGTGACGTCATTGCCTACGGGATCGTATGCCGTGACGTCAAAGTTCACGATTTACCGGCATTTTTTTAATCGATTCATCTCGGGATCTAGAAGTCGTAGAAGAAAAAGAAAAATTCCGTTGGTCCTCATTTTTCCTGCTCTATGACTTTGAAACATCACCCAAGCGCGACTTCTATTGTGTTATCACAACACAGGAAATAGGACGCGGTAGGCACCTATACCTACATGTAGGTACCTACAATATTCTGATTTCTTGTGATGTATGCCTAGAGTAAGGAGGCGTAGGCACCTACAGAGTTAACGCATTAGGTTTAATCAATTTATTAGGTTTCGGGATAATACGTGTGTTCAGACAAAACTACAAAGTTATCACAGCACAGGAAATAGGACGCGGTAGACACCTATACCCTATACCTACATGTAGGTACCTACAATATTCTGATTTCTTGTGATGTATGCCTAGAGTAAGTAGGCGTAGGCACCTACAGAGTTAACGCATTAGGTTTAATCAATTTATTAGGTTTCGGGATAATACGTGTGTTCAGACAAAACTACAAAACAGCATTTCTGATTCAGTTACAAGGATGTAGGTAAGCCATCAGCGCGACGGTGATAGCACGTTGAATTCAAGTTTCTCAATGGATCATCACTGAAGTTAAGCAAAGTTGCATGTGATATGCGTATTATCAGGATGGATGTTTATGATGAAAAGTACGAAAAAAAGTGTCCACAATCAGGTGGTCAAAGGGTCAGATAATATTTGCAACTGGGGCAGCCCAAGGGTAAAGGAAAAGAGGATCAGTTCGCAATTAGGTATCAGCCGGATGGCCAACCATCCTGGCAGTCGGGTGATGCTGGCTTTTCCCGGGCCCACTCAGACTGGCTATAGAGCCACTAAGGTACAGGATGGATGTTTATGATGAAAAGTACGAAAAAAAGTGTCCACAATCAGGTGGTCAAAGGGTCAAATAATATTTGCAACTGGGCAGCGCAAGGGTAAAGGAAAAGAGGATCAGTTCGCAATTAGGTATCAGCCGGATGGCCAACCATCTGGGCAGTCGGGTGATGCTGGCTTTTCCCGGGCCCACTCAGACTGGCTACTGGCTATAGTGATGCGAGGAGGCGACTCATGTCAAAATGTCAGTGGCTGTCATTAGTCATACTCATACCTATGTCAATGTCGAGATTAAGGGCTTAAAAAAAAGAAACTATAGAATAGGTACGAATACCTACCTACTGAGAGTCTGAGGTAAAGACCTCTGAATGCCTCTTATACAAATTGTTAAAAACTGTCAGCATAATGGGATTAATGGGACACCTTGTTTTAAGTTGACAGTCTAAAACTCTAAAATATCTAATTGGAGATGGAGCACTATATACTTACCTATTCTTAGGTACATAGACAGCTCATTGATAAATAGGTAGGTAAATAGGTAATGGGTACATTAGACTACATACTGTACCTAATACATAGGTAGGAACCACTTTCCTGACTAGGTCCCAAATTCTTTGTTACTTGTTTGTCTAATATCTACTTGTCTAGAGCAGTGGTTCTTATAGGTCTTCACCTATAGCGGTTCATGGACAAGTGTTCCGGAGAAGACAATTAAAAATGGTCCACAATATGGTCTTAAAATGAAATATAATTCCGGGACGAACTTTATCTTAAGCAGACGATGTTCTCAGAACAGCAAGATACCTGGTCTTTCTCTCTTTTATTTCGGAACGATAAGACCTCCACTGTTAAAGTTGCCTCTCAAATCTCTTGGAAAAGAGTTATAGTCTCATTATACCAAAACGTAAATATACATATCCGGATGTAGGTACATATCTAGGTAGTTATGTATATCAATGAGTTGGTAGGTACTTGTACTTAATGGGTAAATAGGTACATGAGTTTTAAGTTTCAAGGCTTATCTTTTAGTAGAGGTCAAGTTCGTCAGGTATTATGATCTAGGAACAAGAAATCTGATAAAATGAGAGAAATAGAGTGCGAACATTATGGTCAGACGATGTCCATTGACCGCGGATTCGATTCCCGCCAGGGCGAACTTTATCCTACATGTTCTCGGAACGGGATAGGAGAAGGACTCCTGTTCTCCTTCTCTCTTTATTTGCGGGATGATGTGGGACCTTTCTTGATAAAAGTTCCCTCTATCCCTCTTAAATGTAAAATGTAAATGCAGTTTCTTATCACAACTTTGGTGCTCACTGCAGCATTGTAGGATTTTCCCAATATCTCAATAATCCTAAAATCCAATGTTTACCTACCATTCTGACACCGGTCGCTATGCGCATTTATACCTATGTCATAGGTACTCATTTTCCTCACGAGGCTGAGTGGGCGGAGTGGGCCCCGCAACAGCCAGTCAAGGAATCAATCATTTGCATGATACAAATTTCTTGACTCCGCCGGGAATCGAACCCGGGCCTCCCGCGTGCAAGGCGAGCGCAGTGACCACTACGCCATGGGAGCTGACTATCCCTTTTAGAAAATAGTGATGATAATAAAAATAAAATTAAATCCTATTATGATCCAAGAGACAGGAGAAGAGAAAGAGTTTCAAGTCTTTCGCCAAAAGGCACAGTAAAAGTGGCTCAAAAATTAGATAGGTACCTACATGATTTGACCCATGCAAATTGACTATCCCTCTTAGAAAATAGTGATGATAATAAACATAAAATTAAATCCTATTATCACCCAAGAGACAGGAGATGAGAAAGAGTTTCAAGTCTTTCGCCAAAAGGCACAGTAAAAGTGGCTCAAAAATTAGATAGGTACCTACATGATTTGACCCATGCAAACAAGACAAGTTATAGATAGGTATGTATTTACAAAAAGAGGTTCTCCATTAAAAAAAAAAAGTAGGTAATGGATTGGAATGGCCAGATTGAGCAGATTCATAAAACATAGGCAAAGTGTTGCCTATACTATTAATACTTATACTTATACCTAATAACTTTACATAATTACGTAGGTATAAGAAAAGCGGATGAAAAAGAAGAAAAAAAAACTGAAAAGTTTAACTAAAAACTTACCTTAAAATAGGTAATGGATTGGAATGGCCAGATTGAGCAGATTCACAAAACATAGGCAAAGTGTTGCCTATATACTATTAATATACGTAATAACTTTACATAATTACGTAGGTATAAGAAAAGCGGATGAAAAAGAAGAAAAAAAAACTGAAAAGTTTAACTAAAAACTTACCTTATTTCAATCCTCCTTTGTTATCGTTGAGAAATCCGTAGCAGAGCGATCTTCTCTCGACGATTCTTAACACGAGACTGAATCACTGATCAACTTGACCTCAAGATGATTCCAAACAGATCGCCTCAAGTTATCTCTAGAACGCGTTGAATAAACACAAACTAAGCACTGAGTAACACTGAGCAAGTGAGTAAGCTGTAACTGCATAATAGAGCAGTAGAAGTAGGAATCCCTACCTATAGACAGGGCCGGAGAAATTTCTGATCTGGGGAAATCCAGGTGGCAGAGCCCGTTGAGAACTGGTGCATAAGACGTGCTATCGCTAGGGTCTGGCCAGGGGACGTTAAACAGAGAGAAGACTAGCGTCTGGCTGTGGGACTATAAACAGGGAGGAGAACAGCTAACATGCACCAGCTAGACGTGCTATCGCTAGAGTCTGGCTAGGGGACGTTAAACAGAGAGAAGACTAGCGTTTGGCTGTGGGACTATAATCAGGGAGGAGAACAGCTAACCCTAACCAGCCTAGCAAGCTGGCAGTTTCTCAAAGGGTTCTCTCTGCTTTTAAAGACCAAGTACAAGTTAAATCGAGAGACATAACACTGAAAACCGTTGACGTCAATGAACCCAAATTGAAGTGTCTTGTGGACCACTTGTGGCCAGCGGACATAGGTTAGGAATCACTGGCTTAGGTGGACTCATGGAAAGCCCAAGCCTTCGGCCAGACACTCATGCTCCGACTGACTGACTGACTGACTTAGGCCCAACAGCCAGTCACTCATTATCATGTAGACTTGACAGGTACACCTGATCAGGTCTACCTGGTACCTACCTGACAAGCACAAAATCAGATAGACCTGATCAGGTCCGCCTGTCTGGTCTACCTAATACCTGAGGAGCACATGACAGATTGTGTAGTGTAAGGCCATAATCCAGAATCAGAACCAAGTTTGGAATCTGTGCGGACATGTTATTCAAATGGGGAAAGATTGATTCACCAGAATGTGATTGTGGAGCTGAAAGACAAACTATCCGTCACATAGTTGAACACTGTCCCCTGAGATCATACACTGGCAATATGCAAGACTTCTTGACTGCAGACGACTGTGCAATTAGCTATGTAAATAATCTCAATTTGAAGGTATAAAAATACAATATTGTTCCCTATTTTGTTTTTTGATCAGAGGTTCCTATTTTATTTGTTTATTTTATTTCGTTTTGCAAGTGTACTATTTTGTTTGTTATTGTTACTGACTATTTTAGATGTACAATTAGTCATACGATAAATAAATAAATAAATCGTCCTCGTTGCTTTTCCCCTCTCAAAGGGGGCCAAATTAGTGAGAAAATAAAGTTGGTACTAAAAATAGTAAAACATTGAACAAGGGTGAGAAAAGTCAGCTCCCATGGCATAGTGGTCACTGCGCTCGCCTTGCGCACGGGAGGCCCGGGTTCGATTCCCGGCGGGGGGGGTCAAGAAATTTGTATCATGCAAATGATTGATTCCGTGACTGGCTGTTGCGGGGCCCACTCAGCCTCGTGAGGAAAATGAGTAGCTATGACATATAAATGCGCATAGCGACCGGTGCCAGCATGGTAGGTAAACATTGGATTTTAGGATTATTGAGATATTGGAAAAATCCTACAATGCTGCAGTGAGCACCAAAGTTGTGACATAATAACACAAAAAAACTGCATTTACGGGACTTTAAACATGGAGGATAACAGGCTGAAATTCCCCTTGCTAAAGAAATCGTACAGGTTCAGCGCGAAGGGCATCCACTCGTAAAATTTGTAGCTAAAACCAAATGTCAGCCCAAAAGCAATCACCGTTGGGCTGATTGGAAGGCACTCTTGACGCTCGCACGTGGGACGCTTCATAAATAAATAAATAAGCCTTTGTTTTTTTCTTTTGCAAATTTCATGTCAATATTTTGATTGTTTTGTTATCAATGGCGGTAGCGTTGTGTGTTTGATGTTGAGACAATTAGCGATAGAGACGGATAGAATCAAACATGGAGAGTACGGGGTGAGATAATTATGTGCGTGAGTCGCGTACCGTATAATTATCACGAGGGCGAAGAAACAAACGTTAATAAAGCAGAAGAAAAAGCAAGGAAAGAAGAAGAAAACGTAAAGAAAACACGGAATTACGGTGAACAGAAAACCCCCGAGAAACATTTTGGTCAGTAACACTATTAACGTTTGACGAACCCTCAACCCATAATTACCAACAAGAAAATAATAATACCTAAGAAGGTTAGTTACTAATGGCTTTATGGGCAAGTGCTGGCAAACTCCTCAATAATTAACATATTAATGTAAGGAAATACAAAAAAATGTTTTTCTAGTTTTTATTTCGTGCTTGTCAAATTGAACATTTACCTCCAAATTGCTCCAATATTAACACACTTGTTCATAAGCGTGAGTTCACAGTTTTTACCGAGTTAGTGTTAGTTGAGGGATGTTCTCGAAAGCAAACTTTTCATGGTTAATTCCTTAATTTCCGCCTTTATCAAAGGTTTTCGTTGAGGGCGATTTTCAAAACGAACTCATTTATGTGCATATAGGTGCGAACATTGAAAAAAATTCCAACCATCAATCTAAATAGTGGTTCAAATAAAGATAAGAAAAGGTGATGGAAACGATGGTCTATCCTCATTCAGTCGGAACCATCCTGAAACTTCTCGAATGGATCGGATGGACCAACCACTCCCGATTTAACATCAAATGGAAGAACATCCTCAAGACTGTTTACTTCTTCTGTTTCCACTTTCTCGTTATCATTTGCCTCATATCTCATCTCCTCTCAACTACCACTCGCTCAATACGTTATCTCCCAGAGTTCTTTCAGCGCCTCATGGAGGATATAACGTTTCACCTCTTCTACTTTGACAATCTCCTTTACATCTTCCGCTACAAGGAGTTACAATCAATTGTCAGCTTCATGGAGACCTCGTTTTGTACGACCAACAGGCGTGTGGTGCAATATTGCTATCGACGTGGTAACCTTATCATGATCGTTTTCAGCTGTACGTTATCTCCCAGAGTTCTTTCAGCGCCTCATGGAGGATATAACGTTTTACCTGTTCTACTTTGACAATCTCCTTTACATCTTCCGCTACAAGGAGTTACAATCAATTGTCAACTTCATGGAGACCTCGTTTTGTACGACCAACAGGCGTGTGGTGCAACATTACTATCGACGTGGTAACCTTATCATGATCGTTTTCAGCTTGGTGCATTCCATGGTTATTTCGGGGTGCATATTGGAAACGTATTTCCCGGTGTCGGAAAAGGAACTGGAGTTACTCCGTTACGTGTACCAACGTAAATATCCTGAGCGAAGACTCCAGACAAATCCGACGACTGTAGAAGAATTTAATACATATAAAGTAATTGCCTGCCTCAACGGTGTAGTGGTCAAGAATGTCAAGATGCTCTCCTTTTCCTCTCCCGTCCCCAGTCAGACTGGGTGAGGTTAAGTAAGTATGTAAGTAATCGGGTAGCTTGTTGTGCATGGCCCTAGTAATTAAGTTTGACCAACCCCCTTCTTACAAATCTCCCCTTTGACCAACCCCTTCCCTCTTCCCCAGGTATCAAATCCGTCCCGTCAAGCAGCACCGAAAGATCCGATAGTTCCCCCGAAACTCTCATTTCCATTCATTGACGACAGTGAATCGTGGTACTACGAGGTGATATTTTATACAGAGTTCTATTTGATCTTCATCGTTACCGTTCTGACTGTCACCTCCATTTGTCTCATCCCAATGCTCATCACTTACACCGAAGGTCAGTACACCATGCTCAGCCACTTTGTCGAGAAAATAGGACAGCCCCATCATGATGAACAAGGGCGACGGATCATGTACACTCTCATCCCAATGCTCATCACTTACGCCGAAGGTCAGTACACCATGCTCAGCCACTTTGTCGAGAAAATAGGACAGCCCCATCATGATGAACAAGGGCGACGGATCATGTACACGAATCTCATAAGGAATGAGTATGTTTACGTTGCAAGCTGTTATGAGAGAGGAAAACTTGTAGGCACCTCGTCTTGGAGTGACAAAGAAAAAGTGGAACACCTCTACGAAAAGAGCTACTGTCGACAGATTGTACGCTTCCATCAGATGTTGATACAATTCCAGGAGAAGGTAAGCGTTTCATCACAATTACTTGTTGATACACTATGAAGAAAAAGGAGCAGTTGTGAATTGAATTGAGGAGTTCTAACAGCTCCGCAACTCCACCTGTGAAAGTCCAATTCTAACGTCTAGCCCGTCCTATTGTCCACAGATCGTTCTTACTTGTTGATACACTATCAAGAAAAAGGAGCAGTTGTGAATTGAGGAGTTCTAACAGCTCCGCAACTCCACCTGTGAAAGTCCAATTCTAACGTCTAGCCCGTCCTATTGTCCACAGATCGTTCACATGTATAGTCCGTTCATGTTGACCAAGATGATTCTCAACAACACCGTGTTCGCTCTGTGCATGTACCAAGTGTCTACGAACCCAGCCGACATTTCCCGATGGCGTGTCTTCAAACTCATCTCGGAATTTGTGGGCGTGGCTCTCGAACTCCATCTCCTCTGTCATTCGTCCGAACGACTCGACGACTGTCACGCGCGACTGAGGCGCTCCCTGGTGAGCATGTCTCTCAGCCAAGTCTCTAACCTCAGTCAAAAAGTCAAAAACGTGGGCAACATTTTTATTATAAAATGGGAAACACTAACTTTAAACGGAACCTATAATAATTACCAAAAGTTAGAGAGATAATCATTACATTACAAAAGATAACCTCAGTCAAAAAGTCAAAAACGTGGGCATCTAGGCAACATTTTTATTATAGAATGGGAAACACTAATTTTAAACGGAACCTATAATTATTACCAAAAGTTAGAGAGATAATAACATTAGCTGACCCTGGCCCTCGACCAGTTTTGAAAAACACCTCAATAATTGTGTCGTAAGGTAATTTTTTCAAAAGAAAATTTAAAAAAGTCAGTGGGAAGTTATTGCTTCCCAAGTTATTTATTTATAAACACGTTGACTTTCTATTTTATTTTGTAATGTAAGCTAGCTCGTGCTTGTAAACCTAATTGCCTACATTTCCAACATAATTAAATTAATGTTCATTAGTTTCTATGAATTTTTACTGCAAAACACGCATAACTAAGTTTCTGTTATGAATAGTGGATTCGCAGTTTCATTTTCATAAAAGTAGGTAACAAAAAAGCTCTTATCATTAACAATATTGTTATTTTATGATCAATTTGCTTCACCATTTTCCACTTATGCTGGTCCGGTGTTACGTGTCGGCCTCAAGAACAATTGTTACTTCGAAAATTACGTTTGTTGAGTTCATGACTACGAACATTTGAACTCAATTGCCTACGTTAAAAAAAAGCTGAAGTCCATAGTATGTAAAACCAGAGTCCATGGCTGAAGTCCTTAGTATGTAACCCGGCGGGAACGTGTGATCAATCCAAATACTGCTCCCAATAAGAAACGATGGTTTATCCTCATTCAGTCGGAACTATTCTGAAAATACTCGAATGGGTCGGTTTCACCAACCACTCCCGATGTCAAGTTAAATGGAAGAATATCCTCAAGATGGTTTACTTCGTCAGTTTCCACTTTCTCTGTATCATTTCCCTCATATCTCATCTCCTCTCAACTACCACTCGCTCAATACGTTACCTACCAGAGTTCTTTCAGCGCCTCATGGAGGATATATCCGGCTACCTTTTCTACGTGGACAATCTCCTTTACATCTTCCGCTACAAGGAGTTACAATCAATTGTCAGTTTCATGGAGACCTCGTTTTGTACGACCAACAGGCGTGTGGTGCAATATTGCTATCGACGTGGTAACCTTATCATGATCGTTTTCGGCCACTTCATGGAGACCTCGTTTTGTACAACCAACAGGCGTGTGGTGCGATATTGCTATCGACGTGGTAACCTTATCATGATCGTTTTCGCCCTAGTGCATACCATAGTCATTTCGGGAACCATCATCGAAACGTATTTCCCGGTGTCGGAAAAGGAACTGGAGTTACTCCGTTACGTGTACCAACGTAAATATCCTGAGCGAAGACTCCAGACAAACTTTTGGTTTCCATTCATTGACGACAGTGAATCGTGGTACTACGAGGTGATATTTTATACAGAGTTCTATTTGGTCTTCATCGTTACCGTTCTGACTGTCACCTCCATTTGTCTCATCCCAATGCTCATCACTTACGCCGAAGGTCAGTACACCATGCTCAGCCACTTTGTCGAGAAAATAGGACAGCCCCATCATGATGAACAAGGGCGACGGATCATGTACACGAATCTCATAAGGAATGAGTATGTTTACGTTGCAAGCTGTTATGAGAGAGGAAAACTTGTAGGCACCTCGTCTTGGAGTGACAAAGAAAAAGTGGAACACCTCTACGAAAAGAGCTACTGTCGACAGATTGTACGCTTCCATCAGATGTTGATACAATTCCAGGAGAAGGTAAGCGTTTCATTACAATTACTTGTTGATACACTATCAAGAAAAAGGAGCAGTTGTGAATTGAGGAGTTCTAACAGCTCCGCAACTCCACCTGTGAAAGTCCAATTCTAACGTCTAGCCCGTCCTATTGTCCACAGATCGTTCACATGTATAGTCCGTTCATGTTGACCAAGATGATTCTCAACAACACCGTGTTCGCTCTGTGCATGTACCAAGTGTCTACGAACCCAGCCGACATTTCCCGATGGCGTGTCTTCAAACTCATCTCGGAATTTGTGGGCGTGGCTCTCGAACTCCATCTCCTCTGTCATTCGTCCGAACGACTCGACGACTGTCACGCGCGACTGAGGCGCTCCCTGGTGAGCATGTCTCTCAGCCAAGTCTCACCTCGTGTGAAGCGCTCTCTATGTATGTTGGTGCGGAGGGTTGGGAACTTGAGGAGTTCTAACAGCTCCCCAACTCCACCTGTGAAAGTCCAATTCTAACGTCTAGCCCGTCCTATTGTCCACAGATCGTTCACATGTATAGTCCGTTCATGTTGACCAAGATGATTCTCAACAACACCGTGTTCGCTCTGTGCATGTACCAAGTGTCTACGAACCCAGCCGACATTTCCCGATGGCGTGTCTTCAAACTCACCTCGGAATTTGTGGGCGTGGCTCTCGAACTCTATCTCCTCTGTCATTCGTCCGAACGACTCGACGACTGTCACGCGCGACTGAGGCGCTCCCTGGTGAGCGTGTCTCTCAGCCAAGTCTCACCTCGTGTGAAGCGCTCTCTATGTATGTTGGTGCGGAGGGGTCAGCGTCCCAATCAGTTGAGATTCTACCGGGGCGCGTTAGTCATCAGTCATTCATACTTTATGCACGTTGTCAAACTCTCGTACACCTTCGTCAACTTTATGAGATTACGCTCGATTGGTCACTAGAGAGAAGAAATTAGTAAGTTAATGACATAATTATATCGTCCTCATTCGTGATTCGTGTACATGATCCATGAAGTCGTAATCGAGGTTGGAGAAATCTCTATTATTAATGTTTGCAAACCTCCATCTACATCATGGCCTGATCCAGTCCTCGACGTTCATCCACATCCAGCTGTATATGTTGGTGATTTCAACAGCCATCTCTTGTCAACTGGTCGGAGCTTAATAACACATACCTCGTATTTGATGCTAAAGATCACGCTACATTTATCTGGACACTCGATACCTGAGGCAAAGGGCGTGAAGGCTGGTAAGTATGTGGAACATAAAATCACATCTTTGAAGAGAAAAAAGTAAAGATTGAATCTCCATGTTTTGTGATTTTAGGAACACGTAAATAAGACATATTATATGGACAGCTTGAATAGGACTAAAGAGTCAGACTCCAGCAAGGGACAAAATTCCATACCTACCTCGGCTGAAATTGAACTCACTAATCAGAAGAACACGAGGCGAGCGTCTTGACCACTACACCGCCAACTCCGCCGAGACAGCTTGTGTTATAAATTCGGAGGACGTATACTCATACGATGGGGTCCCGTCCGGATTTTTACGAAATTTGTTCTAAAAGAGCTCAACAGAACAGAACTCATTACCTCCGATTGTGATTAGTAGAAGCTTAACCCATCCTTCACGGCTGGTTGCCCCACAATTAAGCCTCAAAGCTACTCATTAAGCCTTCTTTGTGTATGGTAGATTCTTAGAAACTTACCCTTTCCTTTAGGGCTGCCCCAACACCTAAACCTCAAAGTAGGCTTCTTGTGTACGGTAGATTCGTAGGGGCTTTTTGTTTTTCTGTTGGCTCCTTTGTATTAGGGCTGTTTGCTCCTACACCTAAGGCCTCGAAGTGGGCTTTTTGTGTACGGTAGTATCGTAGGGGCTTTTAGTTTTTCTGTTGGCTCCTTTGTATTAGGGCTGTTTGCTCCTACACCTAAGGCCTCGAAGTGGGCTTTTTGTGTACGGTAGTATCGTAGGGGCTTTTAGTTTTTCTGTTGGCTCCTTTGTATTAGGGCTGTTTGCTCCTACACCTAAGGCCTCGAAGTGGGCTTTTTGTGTACGGTAGTATCGTAGGGGCTTTTAGTTTTTCTGTTGGCTCCTTTGTATTAGGGCTGTTTGCTCCTACACCTAAGGCCTCGAAGTGGGCTTTTTGTGTACGGTAGTATCGTAGGGGCTTTTAGTTTTTCTGTTGGCTCCTTTGTATTAGGGCTGTTTGCTCCTACACCTAAGGCCTCGAAGTGGGCTTTTTGTGTACGGTAGTATCGTAGGGGCTTTTAGTTTTTCTGTTGGCTCCTTTGTATTAGGGCTGTTTGCTCCTACACCTAAGGCCTCGAAGTGGGCTTTTTGTGTACGGTAGTATCGTAGGGGCTTTTAGTTTTTCTGTTGGCTCCTTTGTATTAGGGCTGTTTGCTCCTACACCTAAGGCCTCGAAGTGGGCTTTTTGTGTACGGTAGTATCGTAGGGGCTTTTAGTTTTTCTGTTGGCTCCTTTGTATTAGGGCTGTTTGCTCCTACACCTAAGGCCTCGAAGTGGGCTTTTTGTGTACGGTAGTATCGTAGGGGCTTTTAGTTTTTCTGTTGGCTCCTTTGTATTAGGGCTGTTTGCTCCTACACCTAAGGCCTCGAAGTGGGCTTTTTGTGTACGGTAGTATCGTAGGGGCTTTTAGTTTTTCTGTTGGCTCCTTTGTATTAGGGCTGTTTGCTCCTACACCTAAGGCCTCGAAGTGGGCTTTTTGTGTACGGTAGTATCGTAGGGGCTTTTAGTTTTTCTGTTGGCTCCTTTGTATTAGGGCTGTTTGCTCCTACACCTAAGGCCTCGAAGTGGGCTTTTTGTGTACGGTAGTATCGTAGGGGCTTTTAGTTTTTCTGTTGGCTCCTTTGTATTAGGGCTGTTTGCTCCTACACCTAAGGCCTCGAAGTGGGCTTTTTGTGTACGGTAGTATCGTAGGGGCTTTTAGTTTTTCTGTTGGCTCCTTTGTATTAGGGCTGTTTGCTCCTACACCTAAGGCCTCGAAGTGGGCTTTTTGTGTACGGTAGTATCGTAGGGGCTTTTAGTTTTTCTGTTGGCTCCTTTGTATTAGGGCTGTTTGCTCCTACACCTAAGGCCTCGAAGTGGGCTTTTTGTGTACGGTAGTATCGTAGGGGCTTTTAGTTTTTCTGTTGGCTCCTTTGTATTAGGGCTGTTTGCTCCTACACCTAAGGCCTCGAAGTGGGCTTTTTGTGTACGGTAGTATCGTAGGGGCTTTTAGTTTTTCTGTTGGCTCCTTTGTATTAGGGCTGTTTGCTCCTACACCTAAGGCCTCGAAGTGGGCTTTTTGTGTACGGTAGTATCGTAGGGGCTTTTAGTTTTTCTGTTGGCTCCTTTGTATTAGGGCTGTTTGCTCCTACACCTAAGGCCTCGAAGTGGGCTTTTTGTGTACGGTAGTATCGTAGGGGCTTTTAGTTTTTCTGTTGGCTCCTTTGTATTAGGGCTGTTTGCTCCTACACCTAAGGCCTCGAAGTGGGCTTTTTGTGTACGGTAGTATCGTAGGGGCTTTTAGTTTTTCTGTTGGCTCCTTTGTATTAGGGCTGTTTGCTCCTACACCTAAGGCCTCGAAGTGGGCTTTTTGTGTACGGTAGTATCGTAGGGGCTTTTAGTTTTTCTGTTGGCTCCTTTGTATTAGGGCTGTTTGCTCCTACACCTAAGGCCTCGAAGTGGGCGGACCCCGTGGATCGACTTGATGTCGACTGAAACCGTACACTGCCTCGACAACATACATAGATTCACTGTGTCGATCGACTTGTGGACACAGCTTAAGACTTGAGACCTCAGTTATTACAGTTCCTTCTCTATCAAACGTGGCGGAAAATACCATCCTTAGGCCAGCCACTCACTAGCCCTGATCAGATGTGAGGTCTACCAGAGAGAGTCAGTTCTACCTGATAGTGTCTGTGCTCATCAGGTATCAGGTAGGCCTGACAGACGGACCTTTTCAGATTGTACTTGTCAGGTCTACCTGATAGTGTAAGCTCATCCGATATCAGGTATACCTGAGAGACGGACCTTCTCAGCCGTACCTGGCAGGTCTACCTGATAGTGAGTGGCTGGCCCTACAGTTCCTCTATCAAAAGTGGCGGAGACCAGCCTTAGTTCAGATTAACTTACCTATACTCGTGGCTGATGTTCCATTTGGGCGTGCCAAAGCGGCGTATCCAGAGACATTCCATATGGAGTATAGTTCCTGGATAAACAATGAGTTTACCGTCATTGCTCTGAGCGATGGGACCCAGTTGATGCCGCAGCAGAATGGTTGGCGGCTTCTCAACTAGAAAACAGAAACAACAGAAACCAGTCTACATAGTTAGCTTGAAGAGTAGCGCGTCTGCCTTGTAAGCGCTACGCCGTGAGTTGAATTGCAGTTCTTTCTCTCTTCGCTTGCAGAAGGTAAGACCTTGCAATTACAGAGTTCCTTCTATCAAACCTCTTAAAAAAAGAACAAAATATACTTACTTTGGGGGACTTGAAACAGAGCACCAACCTGAAATTTCCCTTGCTGAAAAAATAGCAAACTTTGAATGCGAAGGGCATTCACTCGTAAAATTTGTGTAGCCAAAATCAAATGTCAGCCCAAAAGCAATCACCCTAGGGCTGATTGAGAAGTGAGGGCCATCGGCTATAGTAAACGACCTATGTCACTGTGACCTGGTTAGATCTTTTGTGACTTTTCCTTTAGGAGAGGTAGGCGAAAAACGCCGACACCGTCTGAACATGGGAAAAGGCAAAGAAGAAGGAGAAGAAAAAGAAGGAGGAGAAGGAGGAAGGGAAGAAGAAGAGGAGGAGAAGGAGGAGGGGAAGAAGGAGGAGGGGAAGAAGAAGGTTCACTTACAAGCATAGTCATTCTCCTGGTTAAGGCCGAAGCAGGTGGCTTTATCTCCATCCCACTCTCCGTTGACACACTTCCTTGTCTTACTCCCGGTCATCTGGTATTTGCCAATGTCAATACAGCGGAACATCTGAAATGCAAAGTATATTGTTAGATAGAGGTTTGGGTGCAATAGTCCTACATACTGAACTCCGCATACAGGAATTTCGTCAGAAAAGACCCCTTGCTCGGCGTAGCTTAACAAAAACGAACCGGAAAATAGCCTATAACCTTCACGGGAGTGCAAGCATAAAGTTCGAACAAACACACAAACAAACAAATATTCATTTTTATATATTAGATGTGTTCCCCATAATAATTCAAAAAATATAGGAGACCTTGGCTAGACTGTGGGCGTAAAGGGACTTTTCAGTCCTATCCCAGCAGGATAAACAAGGTATATTCTCCTCTTACTTACCAACACAGTGTCAGCAGCAAACTCCACATTCTCCTCTCTGATCTGTTTGTCTCCAAGATAGCCCAGAACGTTAGGTTCATTGTTGGCGAAGATACAACTCGTGTTGTCCTTGGCTACGGCCGCAATACTGTTCTGAATGTCCTCTGCAAACAGATATTTTAAAGAGGTTTAGAGAAAGATAAAAGAGATTTGATAGAGGGAACTGTTAGAGCGGAATAGAATATACCTTGTTTATCCTGCTTGAAGAATACTAAAACGTTCTTTTACCCCAGCAGTCTAAGCGAAGGTTTTATCGTCCCGAAATGAAAGAGAGAATAGGATAGGATGTGAGAAAGTTAGCCGTTCCAGGAACGAACCTGATCTACTTGGGATAAAGTTCGTCCAGGGCTCTGTCTCTGAGTGAGTTAGTTAATTACAAAAGCCCCTTAGGATTACAACCTACAACCTCTTCTACCTCTCAGCTACTAAGACTGGTTTTTGGTAACTCTAGATTGGGTTCCTAAATTTCATGGCCTGGACAACTAAACTGATTAAAAGGCCAGCCATTCACGATCAGGTATACCTGACACCTGATGAGCACACACACGCACACACACTATCATGGATACCTGTTGTCAGGTCGACCTGATAGTGAGTGGTTGGCCTAACTGTCCTCGAAGAAAGCTCTTACCGCAGCTAAGAGATCTGCCGATCCACTGACCATCCACACAGGCGATCCGCCACGATATGGACTCCCCCATGATGCTTCCCACACAGTTGAATGTCACCTCGGTGCCGTCCGGGAAACTGAAAACCAAACAGAAAGCAAAGAATGTGACATGACTTACAGTCAGTGTCGTGTCGTGAGATTTTCAAAGGGGGTAGGAAGCTAAGCAATATACAGTACCTAGTGCCGATCAGCCGGTGGTCTTAAAATCCAGGTTGAATATTGAATAATCACTTACCACTAACTTTTGGTAAGTGGTAAGTTTGGGGAGTGAGAAGAAGACACCGTAGAGAGAATAGTGGTGCTTCCCTAGATTCCATGTAGAGGACACGGTACTGATTACAGTGGAACGTCGTTATGAGAGCTTCCAAGGTACAAGAAAGCGGTTTGATAGAGGGAACTGTAAAAACGGAGGTTTTATCGTCCCAAAATCGAAGAGAGAAGGATAGGAGAAAGCCAGCCGTTTCCTAAAACGGACCTTTTTTGTTTAGGATAAAGATCGTCCCGGCTGAAAATATAACCCGCAACCCAGCGCTTGCAAGGCAGGAAAAGTTCCATTAAATTGTTGAA
>NW_007378978.1:0-3014 GCF_000475195.1 Diaphorina citri
ATAAAGCATGGTAGAGTGATGTAGACTTTATAAAGCGTGGTAGAGTGATATAGACTTTATAAAGCATGGTAGAGTGATATAGACTTTATAAAGCGTGGTAGAGTGATATAGACTTTATAAAGCATGTTAGAGTGATGTAGACTTTATAAAGCGTGGTAGAGTGATATAGACTTTATAAAGCATGGTAGAGTGATGTAGACTTTATAAAGCGTGGTAGAGTGATATAGACTTTATAAAGCATGGTAGAGTGATGTAGACTTTATAAAGCATGGTAGAATGATGTAGACTTTATAAAGCGTGGTAGAGTGATGTAGACTTTATAAAGCGTGGTAGGGTGAGAATGTTCGACGCCATATTGTGAAACAAGAGAGCAAATTGAATAAAATGTCAAAGGCCGACGAGACGTTACTTCTTGAGTCTCGCGACGAATGTTATCGTTTTATGGCTGATTCGTCTGATGTCTGTGATGTAGCATGTCAAACCTATGTGTCGCTTGTTCAAAAATTACTCTAACAAGGTCCTATGTAAGTTTGCCAAATTTCAACAAAATTGGTCAAACCATGCAGAAGTTGTAACGAAACAAAGGATTGCTTAGTGCTGTTCGCAATGTAGTAATAGTAAATGAAAAGATCCCCCTATAATCATTACAGTAATTTTATCAATGACAAATTCTTCTAGAGCTAAACATGGACTAATGAAATCGAAAAAACACGAGAGAGTCTCAGTGACAGCGGACAAGAACACCAAACAGCGGACTAGAGTACCGAACAGTCCAAAATACAAGATAAAGCTTTTTACATTATTGAATTTCCATACCAAAGTCGAGAAAACAGCAATATTTCTCTTTCTCTCTCATCCTACGCGCACATACTCTCTTCTGTGTTGCCATCATCAGCCAGTCAGTGTGCCATGTTGCCATCAGCCATCAATCATCACTTCTCTTCTTTCTTCTCCTTCTCCTCCTTTACCCCCTTCTCCTCTTCCTCCTTCTCTTATACATCCTCCCACAAGTATCAACACATACGATAAAAACGGAGACGATGAGTGCCCCCAGGCATGGCGAAGTGTAGACAAAATGTGGCCTAGTAGACCAGGGCCGGAATATAATTTCGGAATATAATTTTCGGTTTCAGAATTCGAGTGAGCCCGAAAAGTTCCGATGTTGAACGAGTAATGACGGCATTTCCCGAACTCACACGAGACCTTTGGACTTGTGATATCCAATATGATCATTATAATATGTAGAACCTCTTTTAAAGCTCGTTTCCTCTATTTCGGCGTGATAGCATACAAGGAAGTCCAAGATGGTGTGCCATCGGAATCCGTTCAATTTCTGAAAGTTTCCCCGAGTTTGAACAAAGGAAACGCAAAATACACCAAAATACCTTTAACCCAGATGTCCTTAAATGCCCAGAAACCTCGGGGTAGGATATACGCCAGATCTTCGCCAGTGGAAGTTGACTTCGTTGACGAGTTTATAGAAAGTTCAAGAAACGCCTCGGGAAATTTTCAAAGAAATCCACGAGATAGATCTTCTCTCGAAGCAGGTCAGGTCATCATGCTCTTGTGATCTTCTTAGTATCATTACCAGACACACGCTGTGTGGAGGAGAAGGGGGAAGAGGAGGAGATGGTGAGTTAGAGTAGGAGAATGAAGAAGCGGAGGTGGAGAAAGGAAAAAAGAGGATCTGGGAGTAGTTTTAAGAAGTTGGATAAGCAGATGAAGAGACCCAAAGGAAATGGGGGGAGAAGACGAGAACTGGAGGAGAAAGAGGAAGAGGACTGGAAGAGAAAGAAGAAGGAGAACGAGGGGATGTTGAGTTAGAGTACGAGAAGGAGGAAGAGAAGGCGTCCGGGAAAAGGAGTATCTGGAGTATTTTTGGATAAGGAGATGAGGAGACCCAAGGGAAATAGAGGGGAAAGAAAAGAAGGATGAGGAGAAGTAGTAGAAGGTGAAGAAGAAGAGGAGGAGGAAGAAGGAGAAGAAGAAGAAAAAGAAGGAGGAGGAAGAAAATTATAGGGGAAGAAAAGAACGATGCAAAACAAATTAAAATAACGATGCTGGAGAAAAAACATGGCTTTTGAAAAATTTTTTTTTTTTTTTTTTTTTCAAACGGGACAATTTTTTTTTTATATAATTTTTTGAATACATTGAGTACAATCTCCTGACGGAAAATCTTGACTTGGAAACTTTAGAAGGTAGAAGAGAAAAAGAACAATTCAAGCTTCTAACAAATATGTTTAATGGTAAGCTGAATTGCCCCTACATCCTGGAAAAATTGCAAATACGAATCCCTAATAACATACTAATGGTGGATTTCACCAACCATCTTTCCAGCCTCAAACAGTCCGTTAGCTTAACAGCCCTGTTGAGCCAATACAAATTAAATGGAACTTAACTGGCTGTTAGCTTAACAGGAGTTCTAATGACTGAATAAATATTGGTGAAATCCAACATAAGATGTTAAGGAGGTCCAACTTTCCAAATACCGAATCGGAAAAACGTAAACTTATTTAAATCGCCTATTATATCTGCATGTCCTCATTTTTCCTGCTCTATGACTTTGAAACATCACCCAAGTAAGCGCAACTGTTCTATTGAGTAGCGCAGGAGTAAAGGTAATGTTACACCAAGCGCGCATCGTTTGCAAACACTGTTTTTCCACATTTTTCCACAAACATTGGCTTGCAAACAGCGTTCTTGTGTGCGCGGAGTTGATCCGGCTGCTGTCGGTTTTTCAGGTAAACGTTAACGTTTGCAAACAATGCGCGCTTGTTGTAACATTACCTTAACTCGCACTTCGTGCTCGGGAGGGGGGCTTCGCCCCCCTCCACCCCCCGGGGGCTTCGCGTGTTCGCTACGCGGGGTTGCGTATACGGTCGCGCTGCGCGCTCCCGGGGGCTTCGCGGGGTTGTGCATGGGGTCGCGCTTCGCGCTCCCTTGTTTACGGTCGCGCTGCGCGCTCCCGGGGCTTCGCATGGTTGTGCATGGGGTCGCGCTGCGCGCTCCCGGGG
>NW_007378978.1:4088-7846 GCF_000475195.1 Diaphorina citri
CAAAACAGTCGACTGATTTGTTTAAACCAATCAGTTCGACAAGCACTTCACAGGAAGCTGGCAACTATACATTTTTCTGGGTTTGGGAGGGAGATACAAATAAGAATAAGACTCGTCATGTGTGAGGATTCCATGTTCCATGTTATTATGTATCGTGAAATCCTCCATGGCATATACATAATATGATTAAATATTATTCCAAGGTTCAAGATGTTGTAATGCCGAAATTGAGGGTGGAAAGTAAATATGTTGAGTTTTCAATTTCAAGTAATAACAAAATAAATAAACAAATAAATAAATATACGGAGAACAAAAGCGACGGAGAAAAGAGAAAGGAGATACCACGCTTCGCAGTTTTTACTTCATTGTCAGGCTCCGTTTGGAAAAACGGATGGATGGAACGCAGAGAAAAGGAGTGCATTCTCTTCCGGCTTTTAACTTAACTCACAAAAAGAATAAAAGAAAAAGAGTGATAAAAAGAGAGAAAAGAAAGAAAGTGGATGAACGCTGTTTCACAAGTCATTTCCATAAAGGAAGGAATAAGAAAGCCAAACATTGCCATTCCTTTCCCGCTGTGTCTTCTCTCATTGGTGGAAATTTTCTGAAAATTATTGAAATCTTTGTTTACATTTTGCAGTCCCGGTCTGTATTTTCAATTTCCCCCGATTTCTGAATGGTTTTATGAATTTTTAAAGTCAATAATGCATAAATAAGATAAAAGATAGGTACCCATCGAATTTACTTCATCATCATCTTCAATCTTGTGATTGGTTAATAGCTCTCCACTCCTCCCTATCTGAAGTCTTCCTCTTCATTTCCGGATAAGAACAGCTTACTTAGAAGTTGTTAAAAGTAAAAGTTTCGTAAAAAAGCAGAAAATGATGTTTCAAAATTTCTGTAAAAATCATCCTACCCAGGAAATTATTCATGGTCCGGCACTGGTACCAAATCAGCTGATATATAAACTTCGATTTGAAAAGTGTCTTTCGTTTTGGTCCTAAACCCTCCTTCTATGTTATTCTTATTCTGAGGTGTACTGTGTGTGTAGACAACACAATTAAAATTTACTATTTTACTCAAGTTATTTTTAGCAATGGATACTAACTTATCTACGAATTTTAAAAAAAGAATTTCATGACTTGCACAGCACAGTAATTTCCCTGACAAGTACAAAGTAATTTCCCTGACTTGGTATATTATTACCTAGTACAAAGACACATAATATATTATGAGAAAGTTTATTTCCATAAGTCTCTCTCTTTCTCTCTCTCTCTCTCTCTCTCTCTCTCTCTCTCTCTCTCCTCTCTCTCTCTCTCTCTCTCCATCTCTCTCTCTCTCTCTCTCTCTCTCTCTCGAAAGAAGGAGTCTAAAGATTGATTTCTTGTCTCTTCTTTTTTTATCACACATTCTTTTTTCTTCTCTTCCTCCTATTCCCCATTCATCTCCTTCTTCTTCCTTTTCGTTCTCTTTCACCTCCTCTTCCTCTTCCTCCTCCTTCTTCTCCTCCTCCTTCTCCGCTCTGTACATTATCAGTAACATATTTTTCACACTGAGGATCTCATTTCCTTTTCCTGATATATACTTCCTAGCTAGCTTCATGTATCTGTACATATGTAGTACATTTTAAATATATCTATGTACCTACGTAATGTAGCTGATAGCGTATTTTCAGTATTGAAAAGACGATAGCTATGAAATATTCAAATGTTGATGACATCAGGGAATAATATGTAGATAACTAGATAGATACCTACCTATTATTGTACCTACTTACAGGCACAATAACCTAGTAACCTAATGGAGCAGTTGCAAAAGGGTAAAAAATATAAATAAATGGTCGATTCCTATGTAAAAAGTTGGGAAAAATCCAAATCTGAGGTCAAAACTCCGAAAAAATAACTGTAAAAGGTGGAAAATTCAATTTTCATTTTCCGTTCTAATGAAAGAGTTCAAATATGTGTGACGTCAGACTTTACGCAGTTGTTTTTTTCGTCCGTTAGGTAGCGCCACTATGCAAGCGCGCTAGCGGAGGAGCAGAAAGAACTGCGCAGAAACGTATGCGCACAAACACATTAATGCGTTGCCTGCGAGGGAGCTTTGCTCGGGACATTTGATGTGACGTCATCGCCTACGGGAGCGTATGCCGTGACGTCAAAGTTCACGATTTACCGGCATTTTTTAAATTGATTTATCTCGGGATCTAAAAGTCGTAGAAGAAAAAGAAAAATTCCGTTGGTCCTCATTTTTTCTGCTCTATGACTTTGAAACATCACCCAAGTAAGCGCAACTGATCTATTCCTTCTTTTCGGGGGGTTTAAAATCCCATTTTACAGTGGTAAGAGGGTAAATAATATTTACTTTAACATGATGGTTTACATCAGGTTCTAATAAGCCAAAAGTTAGCTAGATACAAGTACCTAATAGAACGTGTGTAATTATTAAGCAGGTACATTATTATTATTATTATTTTTTTTAATATTCCGCAAGCAATTTTAACGTTACCGCAAGATTAGAGTAATTAGCAGAAATACCTACCAATAGTCATAATAGTCATAAATACCTACTAAAGACATAATAGTCCACCTAATAAAAAATGATAGTCCCTCTAACGTAAAAAAACAGCTGTTAAACCAGAGGGAAGTTGGGCTTGGGCATCAACCTGGGCATAGGTTCTAAAAGTAATCTATAAAAAATATAGGTAGGTCTTTTAATCTTTTAAATAAATAGATACATAAAAAATATAATATGTATAATTATTATATTTTACATTATTATTATTTTGTTTATGAATTTATAAGAAGTAAAAGTAGAACTAACACTTGAAAGTTGAAGCTTTTTGTAACGCTGTTCTACATGTATTTTTACAACTTTGTGCCCCGAAGCACTCAAAAATAGACACCGAATGTGTTTTGCTGCCAAATAGCTAGCAGATAGGTGAATCGATACTCGATAGATTAATAGATTGCAATAAAATTATCACCAACATGTATATTGTAAACAAACGCCTATTTGGTCCTTCCTTTCGATCAATGAAGGCAGATGTTAATACTGTTAATAGCATTTTATTGGTAAACTTTTTGAAGATAGACCAATAGTTGTAAATATTGACGAAAGAGCAATGCAAATTTTGTAGTAAAAAAAACCTCGTTAATGTCTAATATCTAATAAAGACTTACTGATAAGGATTTTTGTGTGGATAGTAGTAGTAACTAGATCCGGTTTCTGGTTGATGTGTCTGTACAAGACATATCTCTATTTAGCATTTAGCTGATTAGTGGAGATATATCTATTTACTTGATGAGTGGAGATACATACATATATCTGTTTTTTGGATGTATCATTATTCATAATCCACATTAGATCCGAGTTTAGGACCAGACCAGGAAACAATGCGTTAAGGTGAATTTCCACCAACGCGAATTTTGCCGCGCGACAGAGTCGCGCGATAAAAATCGCATAGTGGAAACGTGTCGCGCGACACGAAAAAAAGTCGTGCGACCATGCGACTTCTATCCGATGAAAGTCGGTCCGGATCAAAGGAATGTCGCGTAGCAATGCCAGTGGAAACGTGTCGCGCGACTCTTCATTTTAGTTTGTTCCTTATTATGAGTGGGAGTGCTTTAATTTTAATAAAATTTTAATTTTTTTTATAATTTTCATCACCCTATATCACGTTGAATACACAGCTTAAAAAAAATAATAAATTAAAATATTTTTTAATTGCAAGTGGAAACAGGTCACGTCGCGCGACAAACGTC
>NW_007378978.1:7918-8770 GCF_000475195.1 Diaphorina citri
GGTTGGGGGGGGGGGAGAGAGGAGATGGCGGTAATTTTGATGGAAAATTAAATCTATTTCATTATACAATATACATAGTGTTTCGCCCGAGTAATTTGCTACAAAACGATTTGAGCTTGCGAGCTTTCTGTGTTGGTTTTGTTCTGTTTGGTGGAGTAATCCGTGTTGCTTCCCCCGCCCAGTGATGTTTTGCGGAGTTTATCACGGTGGAAACGCGAAATGTGAATATTTTCACGATTGAAAATGCTGCCTGAATATTAATTAATGGATTGAAGGTGATTGTGGAAAGAGTTCGATTTTTGACGTCCCTCAACTGCTGATTAGAAGGATTATAATTCGTCAAAGTTACGACTTCGTAGATTGGCATTTAACCAGACTTAGGGCTGTTTGCCCCTACGCCTTGACCTAAATATACTTTTCTTCTAGGTACTTCTAATCTTCCCCTTCTCTTTTCTCTCTTCCTCCTGTCTCATTTTCTATTCTTCACGTCCTATTCTCTCTCTTTGCCCACCTTCTTCTCCCCATCTTCCTCCTACTTCTTGTTTTTCAACCTCACATCCCCTTTTGCTCTATCTCTCCTCCTTCCCTCTCCTTAATCTTCTCTCTGTCCATCTCTCTCTTCTCCTCCGTCACTCACCAAGGTCACATCTTCCCCTTTTCCTCTTCCACTTCTTCACCTCCATTATTCACCTCCCCTCCATCTCCCCTCCACTTCCCTTACACCTCCCCTCCATCTCCCACGTCCCTTGTGAAACGTTCATCTGGTCTGGAAAGTGACAAATTGACTCCCTAGGAAGGCCGGAGAGTTTTTTTTTTTTTTTTTTTTTTTTTTTTTTTTTTATAGAGTAGATC
>NW_007378978.1:8781-10058 GCF_000475195.1 Diaphorina citri
TTTTTTTTTTTTTTTTTTTTTTTTTTTTTTTTTTTTTTTTTTTTTTTTTTTTTTTCATCAAGGCAGACTGTGAAAAGTTGTTCCCTATTATTTTTCGTCTTCTTTTTCTTCTTCTCATCCTCCTTTTTCTTCACGTTGTTTATCGTATTCTCTTTCTTCTTCTTCTTCTTCTTCTTCTTCTTCTTCTTCTTCTTGTTCTTCTTCTTCTTCTTGTTCTTCTTGTTCTTCTTGTTCTTCTTCTTCTTCTTCTTCTTCTTCTTCTTCTTCTTCTTCTTCTTCTTCTTCTTCTTCTCCGTCATCTCTTTCTCCTTTCTTAGAGAGAACTTTTTTTTCTCTCATACTGCTCTGTCAGTATTCTCAAATAGTTATTTTCCTCCTCTTTCTTCTCTCCCTCCTCATTATATCCTTTTCCTCCGCTTTTACCTTCTATTTCGTCGAATAATTTCTCTCTCTCTCTTTTCTATCCCTGCTCTCTCCTCTTCTTCATCTAATTACTTGACAACTTGTTCAATTAGTTCAAAGTTTCTTCAAAATACCTTTCTTCCTCTCTCTCTCTCGCTCTCTCTCTCCTCCTCCTCCTCCTCTCTATCTCTCTCTCTATCCCTCTCCTTTACTGTCGTTGTCATTTGTCATCAATTTCACTCTATTTCTCTCTCTCTCTCTCTCTTTCTCTCTCTCTCTCTCTCTCTCTCTCTCTCTCACACACACAGACTTTTTCTCGCTCTTTCTCCGAACAATGGAGGTTATGCATTTGGAAAAAAAATTGAATCGAAGGTCAAAAATTCAATTAGAATAGGAAGTCACCGTCACTATCAAAATGTGAGACATCCGAATATTTTGTGCTAGTTGGTGTTGAATATGGTCACTTCTATATTGTATGTCGTGACGTCATGTTGCGAAATCACCCTATTTTTTTCCACATCTCTTTCTCCCTTCCTCTCTAACTCTCTCTCTCTCTCTCTCTATTCTCTCTCTTTCTATCTTAACCTCCATTTCTTTCTTCAACACTTTCTTTGTTCAAGCACTTGAAAATTATCACTTGAGAACAAAATTAACCCAGATGTCATCTGACCTGAAACGGGGAAGAGGTGCGCACTTAATAAAATTAAGAGTCAGTCTATTTAGAGAAACCTCTTGAAGAAGAAAGAAAGTGGGCGGAAATCTAGTAAGTATGGAATTAGGAACAAAGTCGAAAATTTGTTAGTTAAAAAGCTGGAGAAAGAAAACCCAGCCTAGCTAGCCTGGTTGGTGGCGCGTCTGCCTTGGTAAGCGCTAGG